>NW_023046296.1:0-61410 GCF_011762505.2 Arvicanthis niloticus
TTTGATTTGGGTATAAGCAGGGCATTAGCCGGCCATGCACTGTTCTTAGTTTTGGAAACGATGTACAAAGAAGTAGCTGTATTTCAGCTAAAACGCATGCTACAATGTAGGGAAGTTCCCACCTATAAGGGTACCTAAGCAGAAAAGCATGTCTACTCCCTGATTTACAGGCAACACTGAGAGTGTTGAAAACACTGAATGAACGTTACTTGTGCAGTTTGGGTTAAGACGTGTTACTTTGATTTGGGTATAAGCAGGGCATTAGCTGGCCATGCACTGTTCTTAGTTTTGGAAACGATGTACAAGGAAGTAGCTGTATTTCAGCTAAAACGCATGCTACAATGTAGGGAAGTTCCCATCTATAAGGGTACCTAAGCAAAAAGCAATGTCTACTCCCTTAGTTACAGGCAACACTGAGAGTGTTGAAAACAATGAATGAACGTTACTTGTGCAGTTTGGGTTAAGACGTGTTACTTTGATTTGGGTATAAGCAGGGCATTAGCTGGCCATGCACTGTTCTTAGTTTTGGAAACGATGTACAAAGAAGTAGCTGTATTTCAGCTAAAACGCATGCTACAATGTAGGGAAGTTCGCATCTATAAGGGTACCTAAGCAAAAAAGAATGTCTACTCCCTGAGTTACAGGCAACACTGAGAGTGTTGAAAACACTGAATGAACGTTACTTGTGCAGTTTGGGTTAAGACGTGTTACTTTGATTTGGGTATAAGCAGGGCATTAGCCGGCCATGCACTGTTCTTAGTTTTGGAAACGATGTACAAAGAAGTAGCTGTATTTCAGCTAAAACGCATGCTACAATGTAGGGAAGTTCCCATCTATAAGTGTACCTAAGCAGAAAAAGCATGTGTACTCCCTGAGTTACAGGCAACTCTTAGATAGCTGAAAACACTGAATGAACGTTACTTGTGCAGTTTGGGTTAAGACGTGTTACATTGATTTGGGTATAAGCAGGGCATTAGCAGGCCATGCACTGTTCTTAGTTTTGGAAACGATGTACAAAGAAGTAGCTGTATTTCAGCTAAAACGCATGCTACAATGTAGGGAAGTTCCCATCTATAAGGGTACCTAAGCAGAAAAGCATGTCTACTCCCTGAGTTACAGGCAACTCTTAGATAGCTGAAAAACACTGAATGAACGTTACTTGTGCAGTTTGGGTTAAGACGTGTTACTTTGATTTGGGTATAAGCAGGGCATTAGCCGGCCATGCACTGTTCTTAGTTTTGGAAACGATGTACAAAGAAGTAGCTGTATTTCAGCTAAAACGCATGCTACAATGTAGGGAAGTTCCCATCTATAAGGGTACCTAAGCAGAAAAGCATGTCGTACTCCCTTAGTTACAGGCAACTCCTAGAGTGTTGAAAACACTGAATGAACTTTACTTGTGCAGTTTGGGTTAAGACGTGTTACTTTGATTTGGGTATAAGCAGGGCATTAGCCGGCCATGCACTGTTCTTAGTTTTGGAAACGATGTAGAAAGAAGTAGCTGTATTTCAGCGAAAACGCATGCTACAATGTAGGGAAGTTCCCATCTATAAGGGTACCTAAGCAAAAAATCATGTATACTCCCTGATTTACAGGCAACACTGAGAGTGTTGAAAACACTGAATGAACGTTACTTGTGCAGTTTGGGTTAAGACGTGTTACTTTGATTTGGGTATAAGCAGGGCATTAGCTGGCCATGCACTGTTCTTAGTTTTGGAAACGATGTACAAAGAAGTAGCTGTATTTCAGCTAAAACGCATGCTCCAATGTAGGGAAGTTCCCATCCTATAAGGGTACCTAAGCAGAAAAGCATGTCTACTCCCTGAGTTACAGGCAACACTGAGAGTGTTGAAAACACTGAATGAACGTTACTTGTGCAGTTTGGGTTAAGACGTGTTACTTTGATTTGGGTATAAGCAGGGCATTAGCTGGCCATGCACTGTTCTTAGTTTTGGAAACGATGTACAAAGAAGTAGCTGTATTTCAGCTAAAACGCATGCTCCAATGTAGGGAAGTTCCCACCTATAAGGGTACCTAAGCAAAAAAGCAAGTCTACTCCCTGAGTTACAGGCAACACTGAGAGTGTTGAAAACAATGAATGAACGTTACTTGTGCAGTTTGGGTTAAGACGTGTTACTTTGATTTGGGTATAAGCAGGGCATTAGCCGGTCCATGCACTGTTCTTAGTTTTGGAAACGATGTACAAAGAAGTAGCTGTATTTCAGCTAAAACGCATGCTACAATGTAGAGAAGTTCCCATCTATAAGTGTACCTAAGGCAGAAAAAGCATGTGTACTCCCTGAGTTACAGGCAACTGTATTATAGGGCTGAAAACACTGAATGAACGTTACTTGTGCAGTTTGGGTTAAGACTTGTTACATTGATTTGGGTATAAGCAGGGCATTAGTAGGCCATGAACTGTTCTTAGTTTTGGAAATGATGTACAAAGAAGTAGCATGTATTTCAGCTAAAACGCATGCTACAATGTAGAGAAGTTCCCATCTATAAGGGTACCTAAGCAGAAAAGCATGTGTACTCCCTGAGGTACAGGACAACTCTTAGAGAGCTAGAAAACACTGAATGAACGTTACTTGTGCAGTTTAGGTTAAGACTGTGTTACTTTGATTTGGGTATAAAGCAGGGCATTAGCTAGCCATGCACTGTTCCTTAGTTTTGGAAACGATGTACAAAGAAGTAGCTGTATTTCAGCTAAAACGCATGCTACAATGTAGGGAAGTTCCCATCTATAAGGGTACCTAAGCAAAAAAGCATTCGTACTCCCTTAGTTACAGGCAACTCCTAGAGTGTTGAAAACACTGAATGAACTTTACTTGTGCAGTTTGTGTTAAGACGTGTTACTTTGATTTGGGTATAAGCAGGGCATTAGCCGGCCATGCACTGTTCTTAGTTTTGGAAACGATGTACAAAGAAGTAGCTGTATTTCAGCTAAAACGCATGCTACAATGTAGGGAAGTTCCCATCTATAAGGGTACCTAAGCAGAAAAACATGTGTACTCCCTGAGTTACAGGCAACTCTTAGAGTGCTGAAATCACTGAATGAACGTTACTTGTGCAGTTTGGGTTAAGACGTGTTACTTTGATTTGGGTATAAGCAGGGCATTAGCCGGCCATGCACTGTTCTTAGTTTTGTAAATGATGTACAAAGAAGTAGCTGTATTTCAGCTAAAATGCATGCTACAATGTAGGGAAGTTCCCATCTATAAGGGTATCTAAGCAGAAAAGCATGTGTACTCCCTGAGTTACAGGCAACTCTTAGATAGCTGATAACACTGAATGAACGTTACTTGTGCAGTTTGGGTTAAGACGTGTTACTTTGATTTGGGTATAAGCAGGGCATTAGCCGGCCATGCACTGTTCTTAGTTTTGGAAACGATGTACAAAGAAGTAGCTGTATTTCAGCTAAAACGCATGCTACAATGTAGGGAAGTTCCCATCTATAAGGGTACCTAAGCAGAAAAGCATGTCTACTCCCTGAGTTACAGGCAACTCTTAGATAGCTGAAAACACTGAATGAACGTTACTTGTGCAGTTTGGGTTAAGACGTGTTACTTTGATTTGGGTATAAGCAGGGCATTAGCCGGCCATGCACTGTTCTTAGTTTTGGAAAGCGATGTACAAAGAAGTAGCTGTATTTCAGCTAAAACACATGCTACAATGTAGGGAAGTTCCCACCTATAAGGGTACCTAAGCAAAAAAGCATGTCTACTCCCTGAGTTACAGGCAACACTGAGAGCGTTGAAAACACTGAATGAACGTTACTTGTGCAGTTTGGGTTAAGACGTGTTACTTTGATTTGGGTATAAGCAGGGCATTAGCTGGCCATGCACTGTTCTTAGTTTTGGAAACGATGTACAAAGAAGTAGCTGTATTTCAGCTAAAACGCATGCTACAATGTAGGGAAGTTCCCATCCTATAAGGGTACCTAAGCAGAAAAAGCATGTCTACTCCCTGAGTTACAGGCAACACTGAGAGTGTTGAAAACACTGAATGAACGTTACTTGTGCAGTTTGGGTTAAGACGTGTTACTTTGATTTGGGTATAAGCAGGGCATTAGCCGGCCATGCACTGTTCTTAGTTTTGGAAACGATGTACAAAGAAGTAGCTGTATTTCAGCTAAAACGCATGCTACAATGTAGGGAAGTTCCCATCCTATAAGGGTACCTAAGCAGAAAAGCAATGTCTACTCCCTGAGTTACAGGCAACTCTTAGAGTGTTGAAAACACTGAATGAACGTTACTTGTGCAGTTTGGGTTAAGACGTGTTACTTTGATTTGGGTATAAGCAGGGCATTAGCCGGCCATGCACTGTTCTTAGTTTTGGAAACGATGTACAAAGAAGTAGCTGTATTTCAGCTAAAACGCATGCTACAATGTAGGGAAGTTCCCATCTATAAGGGTACCTAAGCAGAAAAGCATGTCTACTCCCTGAGTTACAGGCAACTCTTAGATAGCTGTAAAACACTGAATGAACGTTACTTGTGCAGTTTGTGTTAAGACGTGTTACTTTGATTTGGGTATAAGCAGGGCATTAGCCGGCCATGCACTGTTCTTAGTTTTGGAAACGATGTACAAAGAAGTAGCTGTATTTCAGCTAAAACGCATGCTACAATGTAGGGAAGTTCCCATCTATAAGGGTACCTAAGCAGAAAAGCATGTCTACTCCCTGAGTTACAGGCAACTCTTAGATAGCTGAAAACACTGAATGAACGTTACTTGTGCAGTTTGGGTTAAGACGTGTTACTTTGATTTGGGTATAAGCAGGGCATTAGCCGGCCATGCACTGTTCTTAGTTTTGGAAACGATGTACAAAGAAGTAGCTGTATTTCAGCTAAAACGCATGCTACAATGTAGGGAAGTTCCCATCTATAAGGGTACCTAAGCAAAAAAGCATTCGTACTCCCTTAGTTACAGGCAACTCCTAGAGTGTTGAAAACACTGAATGAACTTTACTTGTGTAGTTTGGGTTAAGACGTGTTACTTTGATTTGGGTATAAGCAGGGCATTAGCCGGCCATGCACTGTTCTTAGTTTTGGAAACGATGTAGAAAGAAGTAGCTGTATTTCAGCGAAAACGCATGCTACAATGTAGGGAAGTTCCCACCCATAAGGGTACCTAAGCAAAAAATCATGTCTGCTCCCTGATTTACAGGCAACACTGAGAGTGTTGAAAACACTGAATGAACGTTACTTGTGCAGTTTGGGTTAAGACGTGTTACTTTGATTTTGGTATAAGCAGGGCATTAGCTGGCCATGCACTGTTCTTAGTTTTGGAAACGATGTACAAAGGAGTAGCTGTATTTCAGCTAAAACGCATGCTCCAATGTAGGGAAGTTCCCACCTATAAGGGTACCTAAGCAAAAAAGCAAGTCTACTCCCTGAGTTACAGGCAACACTGAGAGTGTTGAAAACAATGAATGAACGTTACTTGTGCAGTTTGGGTTAAGACGTGTTACTTTGATTTGGGTATAAGCAGGGCATTAGCTGGCCATGCACTGTTCTTAGTTTTGGAAACGATGTACAAAGAAGTAGCTGTATTTCAGCTAAAACGCATGCTCCAATGTAGGGAAGTTCCCACCTATAAGGGTACCTAAGCAAAAAGCAAGTCTACTCCCTGAGTTACAGGCAACACTGAGAGTGTTGAAAACAATGAATGAACGTTACTTGTGCAGTTTGGGTTAAGACGTGTTACTTTGATTTGGGTATAAGCAGGGCATTAGCCGGCCATGCACTGTTCTTAGTTTTGGAAACGATGTACAAAGAAGTAGCTGTATTTCAGCTAAAACGCATGCTACAATGTAGGGAAGTTCCCATCTATAAGGGTACCTAAGCAGAAAAGCATGTCTACTCCCTGAGTTACAGGCAACTCTTATATTGGCTGAAAACACTGAATGAACGTTACTTGTGCAGTTTGGGTTAAGACGTGTTACTTTGATTTGGGTATAAGCAGGGCATTAGCCGGCCATGCACTGTTCTTAGTTTTGGAAACGATGTACAAAGAAGTAGCTGTATTTCAGCTAAAACGCATGCTACAATGTAGGGAAGTTCCCATCTATAAGGGTACCTAAGCAGAAAAGCATGTCTACTCCCTGAGTTACAGGCAACTCTTAGATAGCTGAAAACACTGAATGAACGTTACTTGTGCAGTTTGGGTTAAGACGTGTTACTTTGATTTGGGTATAAGCAGGGCATTAGCCGGCCATGCACTGTTCTTAGTTTTGGAAACGATGTACAAAGAAGTAGCTGTATTTCAGCTAAAACGCATGCTACAATGTAGGGAAGTTCCCATCTATAAGGGTACCTAAGCAGAAAAGCATGCGTACTCCCTGAGTTACAGGCAACTCTTAGAGTGTTGAAAACACTGAATGAACGTTACTTGTGCAGTTTGGGTTAAGACGTGTTACTTTGATTTGGGTATAAGCAGGGCATTAGCCGGCCATGCACTGTTCTTAGTTTTGGAAACGATGTACAAAGAAGTAGCTGTATTTCAGCTAAAACGCATGCTACAATGTAGGGAAGTTCCCATCTATAAGGGTACCTAAGCAGAAAAGCATGTCGTACTCCCTGAGTTACAGGCAACTCTTAGAGTAGCTGAAAACACTGAATGAACGTTACTTGTGCAGTTTGGGTTAAGACGTGTTACTTTGATTTGGGTATAAGCAGGGCATTAGCCGGCCATGCACTGTTCTTAGTTTTGGAAACGATGTACAAAGAAGTAGCTGTATTTCAGCTAAAACGCATGCTACAATGTAGGGAAGTTCCCATCTATAAGGGTACCTAAGCAGAAAAGCATGTCTACTCCCTGAGTTACAGGCAACTCTTAGAGTGCTGAAAACACTGAATGAACGTTACTTGTGCAGTTTGGGTTAAGACGTGTTACTTTGATTTGGGTATAAGCAGGGCATTAGCCTGCCATGCACTGTTCTTAGTTTTGGAAACGATGTACAAAGAAGTAGCTGTATTTCAGCTAAAACGCATGCTACAATGTAGGGAAGTTCCCATCTATAAGGGTACCTAAGCAGAAAAGCATGTCTACTCCCTGAGTTACAGGCAACTCTTAGATAGCTTAAAACACTGAATGAACGTTACTTGTGCAGTTTGGGTTAAGACGTGTTACTTTGATTTGGGTATAAGCAGGGCATTAGCCGGCCATGCACTGTTCTTAGTTTTGGAAACGATGTACAAAGAAGTAGCTGTATTTCAGCTAAAACGCATGCTACAATGTAGGGAAGTTCCCATCTATAAGGGTACCTAAGCAGAAAAGCATGTCTACTCCCTGAGTTACAGGCAACTCTTAGATAGCTGAAAACACTGAATGAACGTTACTTGTGCAGTTTGGGTTAAGACGTGTTACTTTGATTTGGGTATAAGCAGGGCATTAGCCGGCCATGCACTGTTCTTAGTTTTGGAAACGATGTACAAAGAAGTAGCTGTATTTCAGCTAAAACGCATGCTACAATGTAGGGAAGTTCCCATCTATAAGGGTACCTAAGCAGAAAAGCATGCGTACTCCCTGAGTTACAGGCAACTCTTAGATAGCTGAAAACACTGAATGAACGTTACTTGTGCAGTTTGGGTTAAGACGTGTTACTTTGATTTGGGTATAAGCAGGGCATTAGCCGGCCATGCACTGTTCTTAGTTTTGGAAACGATGTACAAAGAAGTAGCTGTATTTCAGCTAAAACGCATGCTACAATGTAGGGAAGTTCCCATCTATAAGGGTACCTAAGCAGAAAAGCATGTCGTACTCCCTGAGTTACAGGCAACTCTTAGATAGCTGAAAACACTGAATGAACGTTACTTGTGCAGTTTGGGTTAAGACGTGTTACTTTGATTTGGGTATAAGCAGGGCATTAGCCGGCCATGCACTGTTCTTAGTTTTGGAAACGATGTACAAAGAAGTAGCTGTATTTCAGCTAAAACGCATGCTACAATGTAGGGAAGTTCCCATCTATAAGGGTACCTAAGCAGAAAAGCATGTCTACTCCCTGAGTTACAGGCAACTCTTAGGTAGCTGAAAACACTGAATGAACGTTACTTGTGCAGTTTGGGTTAAGACGTGTTACTTTGATTTGGGTATAAGCAGGGCATTAGCCGGCCATGCACTGTTCTTAGTTTTGGAAACGATGTACAAAGAAGTAGCTGTATTTCAGCTAAAACGCATGCTACAATGTAGGGAAGTTCCCATCTATAAGGGTACCTAAGCAGAAAAGCATGTGTACTCCCTGAGTTACAGGCAACTCTTAGATAGCTGAAAACACTGAATGAACGTTACTTGTGCAGTTTGGGTTAAGACGTGTTACTTTGATTTGGGTATAAGCAGGGCATTAGCCGGCCATGCACTGTTCTTAGTTTTGGAAACGATGTACAAAGAAGTAGCTGTATTTCAGCTAAAACGCATGCTACAATGTAGGGAAGTTCCCATCTATAAGGGTACCTAAGCAGAAAAGCATGTGTACTCCCTGAGTTACAGGCAACTCTTAGAGTGTTGAAAACACTGAATGAACGTTACTTGTGCAGTTTGGGTTAAGACGTGTTACTTTGATTTGGGTATAAGCAGGGCATTAGCCGGCCATGCACTGTTCTTAGTTTTGGAAACGATGTACAAAGAAGTAGCTGTATTTCAGCTAAAACGCATGCTACAATGTAGGGAAGTTCCCATCTATAAGGGTACCTAAGCAGAAAAGCATGTCTACTCCCTGAGTTACAGGCAACTCTTAGAGTAGCTGAAAACACTGAATGAACGTTACTTGTGCAGTTTGGGTTAAGACGTGTTACTTTGATTTGGGTATAAGCAGGGCATTAGCCGGCCATGCACTGTTCTTAGTTTTGGAAACGATGTACAAAGAAGTAGCTGTATTTCAGCTAAAACGCATGCTACAATGTAGGGAAGTTCCCATCTATAAGGGTACCTAAGCAGAAAAGCATGTGTACTCCCTGAGTTACAGGCAACTCTTAGGTAGCTGAAAACACTGAATGAACGTTACTTGTGCAGTTTGGGTTAAGACGTGTTACTTTGATTTGGGTATAAGCAGGGCATTAGCCGGCCATGCACTGTTCTTAGTTTTGGAAACGATGTACAAAGAAGTAGCTGTATTTCAGCTAAAACGCATGCTACAATGTAGGGAAGTTCCCATCTATAAGGGTACCTAAGCAGAAAAGCATGTCTACTCCCTGAGTTACAGGCAACTCTTAGAGCGTTGAAAACACTGAATGAACGTTACTTGTGCAGTTTGGGTTAAGACGTGTTACTTTGATTTGGGTATAAGCAGGGCATTAGCTGGCCATGCACTGTTCTTAGTTTTGGAAACGATGTACAAAGAAGTAGCTGTATTTCAGCTAAAACGCATGCTACAATGTAGGGAAGTTCCCATCTATAAGGGTACCTAAGCAGAAAAGCATGTCTACTCCCTGAGTTACAGGCAACTCTTAGATAGCTGAAAACACTGAATGAACGTTACTTGTGCAGTTTGGGTTAAGACGTGTTACTTTGATTTGGGTATAAGCAGGGCATTAGCCTGCCATGCACTGTTCTTAGTTTTGGAAACGATGTACAAAGAAGTAGCTGTATTTCAGCTAAAACGCATGCTACAATGTAGGGAAGTTCCCATCTATAAGGGTACCTAAGCAGAAAAAGCATGTCTACTCCCTGAGTTACAGGCAACTCTTAGATAGCTGAAAACACTGAATGAACGTTACTTGTGCAGTTTGGGTTAAGACGTGTTACTTTGATTTGGGTATAAGCAGGGCATTAGCCGGCCATGCACTGTTCTTAGTTTTGGAAACTGTGTACAAAGAAGTAGCTGTATTTCAGCTAAAACGCATGCTACAATGTAGGGAAGTTCCCATCTATAAGGGTACCTAAGCAGAAAAGCATGTCTACTCCCTGAGTTACAGGCAACTCTTAGAGTGTTGAAAACACTGAATGAACGTTACTTGTGCAGTTTGGGTTAAGACGTGTTACTTTGATTTGGGTATAAGCAGGGCATTAGCCAGCCATGCACTGTTCTTAGTTTTGGAAACGATGTACAAAGAAGTAGCTGTATTTCAGCTAAAACGCATGCTACAATGTAGGGAAGTTCCCATCTATAAGGGTACCTAAGCAGAAAAGCATGTGTACTCCCTGAGTTACAGGCAACTCTTAGAGAGCTGAAAACACTGAATGAACGTTACTTGTGCAGTTTGGGTTAAGACGTGTTACTTTGATTTGGGTATAAGCAGGGCATTAGCCGGCCATGCACTGTTCTTAGTTTTGGAAACTATGTACAAAGAAGTAGCTGTATTTCAGCTAAAACACAAGCTACAATGTAGGGAAGTTCCCATATATAAGGGTACCCAAGCAGAAAAGTATGTGTAGAAAAGGAGAGAACAAAAGTGCATCTAGAGAAGGTAGAGAACAGAAGGGCATCCAGGGAGAGGAGAGAAAAGAAGAACATCAAGAGAGGTGAGGGTACAGAAGGGCATTCAGATGGAGGAGTAAACAGAAAAGCATCTAGAGTGAGGAGAGGACAGAAGGGCATCCAGAGAGAGGAAACAACAGAAGGGCATACAGAGAGATGAGAGAACAGAAGATCAAACAGAGTTAAAAGAGCACAGAAGGACATCCAGAGTGATGACAGAACAGAAGGACGGCCAGAGAGAGGAGAATTCAGAAGGGCATCCAGAGAGAGGACAAGACAGAATTGCATCCAGAGATAGGAGAAGACAGAAGGTCATCCAGAGAAAAGAGAGTACAGAAGCGCTTCCAGAGGTGTTAGAAGACAGATGGCATCTAGAGAGAGGAGAGGGCAAATGGGCATCCAGAGAAAGGAAACAAAAGGAAAGCAGTCAGGGAAAGGACAGGACATAAGTCCATCCATATAGAGTAAAGGACAGAAGGGCATGCGAAGAGAGGAGAGAACAGAATCGAATCCAGAGAGAGGAGAGGAAAGAGGGGCATCAAGAGAGATGAGAGAACAGAAGAGCATTCAGAGAGAGAGAGAGAGAGGAGAGAACAGAAATGGATCCAGAGAGATGAGAAAACAGAAATCATCCAAAGATAAAAATGAACAGAAGGGCATCCAGACATAAGAGTACAGATGATATCTAGAGAAAGGAGAGAAAAGAAGGGCTACCAGAGAGAGGAGAAGACAGAGGGCATCCAGAGACAGGAGAAGACAGAAAGGCATCCAGAATGATGAGAGTACAGAAGAAAACCTAGAGAGAGGAGAGAACAGAAGGGCATCCATAGAGATGAGAGAATAGAAGAACATTCAGAGAGAGAAGAGAAAAGAATGGGATCCAGAGAGAATAGAGGACAACAGGGAATCAAGAGAGAGTAGAGAATAGAAGGGCATGCAGAGACAGGAGAAAATAGAAGGGCATCCAGAGAGCGTAGATGACATATGGGCATCCAGAGAGAGGAGAGAACAGAAGGGAATTCAGAGAGATTAGAGAACAGAAGGGCATCCAGAGAGAGGAGAAGACAGAATGGCATCCAGAGAGAGAAGAGGACAAAGGGAAATACAGAGAGAAGAGATAACAGAAGGGCATCCAGAGAGAAAAGAGAAAAGAAGGGCATCCAGAGAGAAAGTGGACAGAAGGCCATCCTGAGAGTGCAGAGAGGTGAAGGTCATTCAGAGAGAGGAGGGACGAGAAGGGCATTCAGAGAGAGGAGAAGAATGAAGGTCATCCAAACAGAGGAGAGAACAGAAGGGCATCCAGATAGAGGAGAAGATAGATGGGCATCCAGAGAAAGGAGAAGACAGATGGGCATCTAGAGAGATGAAAGAACAGAAGGGCATCCAGAGAGAGGAGAAGACAGAAGGGCATCCAGAGAAAGAAGAGTACAGAAGGGCATCCAGAGAGAGGAGAGGAAAGAAGTTCACCCAGACAGAGGAGAGAAAGAAGGGCCTCCAGATAAAGGAGAAGAGACAATGGAATCCAGAGAGATAGAGGACAGAGGGGCATCCAGAGAAAGGAGAGAACAGAAGGGCATCCAGAAAGAGAAGTAGACAGAAGGGCATCCAGAGAGGAGAAGACAGAACGGCATCCAGATAGAGGAAATGACAGAAGTTCATCTCGAGAGAGGAGAGAACAGAAGGGCATCTAAATAGTGGAGAGGACAAAAGGGCATCCAGAGGGAGAGGAGGACATGAGGGCCTCCAGAGAGAGGAGAAGACAGACGGGCATCCAGAGAGAGGCAACAACAGAAGGGGATCCAGAGAGATGAGAGGACAGAAGGGCATCCAGAGAAAGGAGAGAACAGAAGGGAATATGGAGAGAGGAGAAGACAGAAAGGCATCCATAGAGAGGAGAGTATAGAAGTGCATCCATAGTGAGGAGAGAACATAAGGGCATCCCGAGAGGGAAGAGTCAGAGGGCATCCCGATAGAGGATAGGACAGAAGGGCATCCAGAGAGAGGAGAGAACAGAAGGTCATCCAGAGAGAGAGGAGGACAAAAGGGCTTCCATAGAGATGAGAGTACAGAAGTGCATCCAGAGAGAGGCGAGGACAGAAGGACATCCAGAGAGATGAGAGGAAAAAGGGAATCTAGAGAGAGGATCAAACAGAAGGGCATCCAGAGGGAGGAGAAAACAGAATCGCTTCAAGAGTGAGGAGAGGCCAGAAGGGCATCCAGAGAGAGGAGACAACAGAAGTGATCGAGAGAGATGAGAGAACAGAAGATCATCAAGAGAGAAAATAGAACAGAAAGACATCCAAAGAGATGAGAGAACAGAAGGACATCCAGAGACAGAAGAAGACAGAAGGGCATCCGGAGAGAGGAGAAAACTGAAGGGCATCCAGAGAGAGGAGAGTCAGAATGGCATCCCGAGAGATGAGAGGACTGAAGGGCATCCAGAGATTAAAAAACAGAAGGGTATCCAGAGAGAAAAGAGGACAGAAGGGCATCCAGACAGAAGAGAATACAGAAGGTGATACAGAGAGTAGAGAGTAAAGAAAGGCATCTGGAGAGAGGAGAGAACAGAAGGTCATCCATAGAGATGAGAAAACAGAAGAGCATCCAGAGAGGTGAAATTACAGAAGATAGCTAAAGAAAGGAGAAAAAAGAAGGGCTACCAGAGAGAGGAGAAGACAGAAGGGCATCCAGAGACAGGAAAAGACAGAAGGGCATCCAGAAGGATGAGAGTATAGAAGAAAACCTAGAGAGAGGAGAGAACAGAAGGGCATCCAGAGAGATGAGACAACAGAAGAACATCGAGAGAGAAGAGAAAATAAGAAGATACAGAGAGAATAGAGGACAAAAGGGAATCAAGAGAGAAGAGAGAACAGAAGGGCATCCAGAGACAGGAGAAAACAGAAGGGCATCCAGAGAGCGTAGAGGACAGAAAGGCATCCGGAGAGAGAACAGGACAAAAGGGAATCCAGAGAGAGGAGATAACAGAAGACCATCCAGAGAGAACAGAAGGGCATCCAGAGAGAATAGGACAGAAGGCCATCCTGAGAGTGGAGAGAAGAGAAGGTCATCCAGAGAGAGGGGAGACCAGAAAGGCATCCAGAGAGTGGAGAAGAATGAAGGTCATCCACACAGAGGAGAGAACAGAAGGGCATCCAGATAGAAGAGAAGACAGATGGGCATCCAGACAAAGAAGAGGACATATGGGCATCTAGAGAGATGAAAGAACAGAAAGGCATCCAGAGAGAGAAGAGGACAGAAGGGCACCTGGAGAGAGGAGAAGACAGAAGGGCATCCAGAGAGAGGAGAAGACAGAAAGGCATCCAGAGAGGAGAAGACAGAACGGCATCCAGAGAGAGGAAAGGACAGAAGGGAATCTCGAGAGAGGAAAGAATAGAAGAGCATTCAGAGAGAGGAGAGTACAGAAGGGCATCCAGAGAGAGGAAATAAAAGAAGGGCATCCAGAGAGAGGAAAAAATAGAAGGGCATCCAGAGAGAGGAGAGGACAAAAAGGTATCCTGAGGGAGAAGACAGAAAGGCATCTGGAGAGAGGAGAGAATAGAAGAGCATTCAGAGAGAGGAGAGGACAGAAGGGCATCCAGAGACAGGAGAGAATAGAAGGGCTTCCAAACAGAGGAGGAAACAGAAAGGCACCCAGAGAGAGGAGAGGACAGAAGAACATACAGAGAGAGGAGAAAACATAAACAAAATCTAGAGAGAGGAGAGTAGAGAAGGGCATCCGGATAGATGATAGAACAGAAGGGCATCTGGAAAAAGGAGAGAACAGAAGGGCATTCAGAGAGAGGAGAGGATAGATGGGCATCCAGAGAAAGGAGAGAACAGAAGTGCATCTAGAGAAAGTAGAGAAGAGAAGGGCATCCAGGGTGTGGAGAGAACAGAAGAACACCAAGAGAGAGGAGAGGACAGAAGGGCATCCAGAGATAATAGAGGACGGAAGGGCATCAAGAGAGAGTACAAACAAAGGGGCATCCAGAGAGAGGAGAAGAGAGAAGGGCATCCGAAGAGAAAAGAAGATAGAAGTTCATGCACAGGGAGAAGGACAAACATGCAGAGAAAGGAGAGGACAGAAGGACATACAGATACAGGAGAGTACAGAAGGTCATCTGGAGAGAGGACAGAACAGAAAGTCATTCAGACAGATTGAGGACAGAAGGGCATCCTGAGTGTGGAGAGAACAGAAGGGCATCCAGAGAGAGGAGAGAACAGAAGGGAATCCAGTGTGATGATAGGACAGTAGAGAATCTAGCAAGAGGCGAGAACTGAAGAGCATCCAGAGAGAGTAGAGTACAGATGGTCATCCAGAGAGAGGAAAGGACAGAAGGGCATCCAGAGAGAGGAGAAGACAGAAGGGCATCCAGAGATAGGAGGGGACAGAAAGGCATCCACAGAGAGGAGAGAACCATAGGGCATCCAGAGAGAGGAGAGAACAGAAGGGGATCCAGAGAGAGAAAAGACAGAGGGGCATTCATACAGAGAAGATAACAAAGACATTCAAAGAGAGGAGGGGACCAAAGGGCATCCAGAGAGAGGAGAGGCCAGAAGGACATCCAGTGAGAGGAGAGAACAGAAGGGCATCCAGAGAGAAGAGAAGACAGAAGGGCATCAGGAGAAAGGAGAAAATAGAAGGGAATCCAGTGAGAGGAGAGAATAGAAGGGCATCCAGTGATAGAAGAGGAGAGAAGGGAATCCACACAGAGGAGAGAACCATAGGGCATCCAGAGAGAGGAGAAGACAGAAGGGCATCCAGAGAGAGGACAGGACAGAAGGGCATCCAGAGGGAGAAGACAGAAGGGCATCCAGAGAGAGGAGAGAACAGAAGGGCATCTTGAGAGCGGAGAAGACAGAAGGGCATCCAGAGAGAAGAGAGGACAGAAGAGCATCCAGTGAGATGAGAGGACAGAAGAGCTTCCAGTTTGAGGAGAAGATATACGGGCATCCAGATTGAAAAGAAGACAGAAGAGCATCCATAGAGAGGAGAGGACAGAAAGGCATCCGGAGAGAGTAAAAACAGAAGGGCATCTATAGAGATGAGAAAACAGAAGAGCATCCAGAGAGAGGAGAGTACAGAAGAACATCCATAGAGAGGAGAATACAGAAAAACATCCAGAGAGAAGACAGGAGTCAAGGGCATCGTGAGAGATGACAGAACAGAAGGGCGTCAGACAGAGGAGAGAACAGAAGGGCATCCAGGAAGAGAAGAAAACAGAAAAACATCCAAAGATAGGAGAGGACAGAAGGGCACCCGGAGAGATGATAGAACAGAAGGGCATCCAGAGAGAACAGAAGGCGATCCAGAGAGAGGAAAAACAGAAGGGCATTCATACAGAGGAGAGATCAAAAGGCATACAAAGAGAGGAGGGAAACGAAGGTCAACCAGACAGAGGAGAGGCCAGAAAGGCATCCAGAGATAGAAGAGAACAGAAGGGCATCTATAGAGATGAGAAAACAGAAGAGAGTCCAGAGAGAGGAGAGGACTGAAGGGCATCCAGAGAGAGTAGAAAACAGAAAAAACATCCAGAGAGAGGAGAAGAAAGAAGGGCATCCAGAGAGAGGAGAAAACAGAAGATCATCCAAAGAGAGGACAAGACAGAAGGGCATCCAGAGAGAGGAGAGGAAAGAATGGAATCCTGAGAGAGGACAGAAGAGAAGGGTGTCGAACAGAGGAGAAAACAGAAGGGCATCCAGAAAGAGAAGAAAACAGAAAAACATCCAGAGATAGGAGAGGACAGAAGGGCTTCCAGAGAGGTGATAGAAGAGAAGGGCATCCAGAGAAAGAAGAGAACAGAAGGGAATCCAGAGAAAGGAAAGACAGAAGGGCATTCATACAGAGTAGAGAACAAAAGGCATCCAGAGAGAGGAGAGAACAAAAGGTCATTCAGAGAGTGGAAAGAAGAGAAGGGCATCCAGAGAGAGGAGAAGACAGAAGGGCATCTGGAGAAAGGAGAAAATACAAGGGAATCCAGTGAGAGGAGAGAAAAGAAGGGCATCCAGAAATAGGAGAGTACATAAGGGCATCCACAGAGAGGAGAGAACCATAGGGCATCCAGAGAGAGGAGAAGACAGAAGGGCATCCAGAGAGAGGGAAGTACAGAAGTGCATTCGGAGTGAGGAAAGAACAGAAGGGAATCCAGAGTGAGGAGAGAACAGAATAGCATCCAGTGAGAGGAGAGGACAGAAGGGCATCCAGATTGAGGAGAAGACAGAGGGGCAACTAGAGAGAGGAGAGGACAGAAGGGCATCTAGTAAGAGGAGTGGACAGAAGGCATCTAGAGAGAGGAGAGACCAGAAGGGCTTCCAGAGAAAGGAGTGGACAGAAGCGAATCTGGAGAGAGGAGAAGACAGACGGGTATCCAGAAAGAGTAGAGTACAGATGGGTAACTAAAGAGAGTAGAGGAGAGAAGGGCATCCAGAGAGAGGAAAAACAGAACGGCATCCAGAGAGAGAGAGAGAGAGTAAAGGACAGAAGGGAATTCAGAGACAGGAGAAGACAGAAGGGCATCCAGAAAGAGCAGAAGACAGAAGGGCATCCAGGGAGAGGAGAATACAGAAGGGCATCAGAGAGAGGAGAGGACAGAAACGCATCGAGAGCGAGAAGAGAACAGAAAGGCATAAAGAGGGAGGAAAAGACAGAAGGGCAATTAGAGTGAGGAGAAGACAGAAGGGCATTCAGAGGGAGGGGAGAACAGAAAGTAATACAGAGAGAGTAGAAGACAGAAGGGCATCCAGTGAGAGCAGAGGACAGAAAAGCTTCCGGAGAGAGGAGAGAACAGAAGGGCATCTGGAGAGTGGAGAGAACATAAATGCATCCAGAAAGAGGAGAGGACAAAAGAGCATCCTGAGAGAGGAGAGAACAAAAGGTCATTCAGAGAGTGGAAAGTACAGAAGAGCATCCAGAGAAAGGAGAAGACAGAATGGCATCTGTAGAAAGGAGAAAATAGAAGGGAATCCAGTGAGAGGAAAGAATAGAAGGGCATCCAGAGATAGGAGGGGACAGAAGGGCATCCACAGAAAGGAGAGAACCATAGGTCATCCAGATAGAGGAGAAAACAGAAAGGCATACATAGAGAGGAGAGGACAGAATGGCATCCAAAGGGAGAAGAAAGAAGGTCATCCAGACAGTGGAGAGGACAGAAGGTCATCCAGAGATAGGAGAGAACAGAAGGGCATCCAGAAAGAGAAGAAGACAGAAGGGCATCCAGGGAGAGTAGAACAAAGAAGGGCATCAAAGAGAGCAGAGGACAAAAGGGCACCCAGAGAGAGGAGAGCAAAGAAGTGCACCCAGAAAGAGGAGAATAGAGAAGGACATCCAGAGAGATAGAGGACAGAAGGGCATTCTGAGAGTGGAGAGTCGAGAGTGTCATCCAGAGAGAGGAGAGAACAGAATGGCATCCAGAGAGAGTAGAAGAAAAAAGGTCATCCAGACAGAGGAGAGGACAGAAAAGCATCCAAAGTTAGGAGAAAACAGAAGGTCATCTATTGAGATGAGAAAACAGAAGAGCACCCAGAGAGAGGAGAGGACAGGAGGGCATCCAGAGAGAGGAGAAAACAGAAAAACATCCAGAGAGAGGAAAGGAAAGAAGGGCATCCAGAGAGAGGAGAAGCCAGAATGGGATCCAGAGAGAGGAGAAGAAAGATGAGCATATGAAGAGAGGAGAGAACAGAAGGGCATCCAAAGAGAAGACAAGACAGAAGGGCATTCAGAGAGAGGAGAGAACAGAATGGCATCCTGAGAGAGTAGAAGGGAGAAGGACATACAGAGAGAGAAGAGAACAGATGTGCATCCATGGAGAGGAGAAAACAGAAGAGCATCCAGAGAGAGGAGAGGACAGAAGAACATCCAGAATGAGGAGAATATAGAAAAACATCCAGAGAGAGGAGAGGAGACAAGGGCATCCAGAGAAAGGACAGAACAGAAAGGCGTCGGAGAGAGGAGAGAACAGAAGGGCATCCAGAAAGAGAAGAAGACAGAAAAACATCAAGAGATAGGAGATGACAGAAGGGCATCCGGAGAGATGATAGAACAGAAGAAAATCCAGAGAGAGGAGATAACAGAAGGGGATCCAGAGAGAGGAGATAACAGAAGGGGATCCAGAGAGAGGAAAGACAGAAAGGCATTCATACAGAGGAGAGAACCAAAGGCATCCAGAAAGATTAGAGGACCAAAGGGAATCCAGAGAGAGGAGAAGACAGAAGGGCATTCAGAGAGAGGGAAGGACAGAAATGCATCCGGAATGAGGAGGGAACAGAAGGGCATCCAGAGAGAAGAGAGAACAGAAGGGCATCCGGAGATAGGAGAAGACAGAAGGGCATGCAGAGAGAGAAGAGTACAGATGGGCATCCAGAGATAGGAGAGGACAGAAGGGCATCAAGAGAGAGGAAAAACAGAAGGGCATCCGGAGAGATGGAAAGACAGAAGGGCATCCAGAGAGAAGACAGAAGGGCATCTAGAGAGAGGAGAGAACAGAAGGGCATAAAAAGAGAGGAGAGGACAGAAGGGCATCCACAGAGGGGAGAAACGAAGAGCATCATGAAAGAGGAGAGGACAGAAGAGCATCCAAGGAGAGGAGAGGACAGAAGGGCAATTAAACAAATGAGAAAACAGAAGATCATCCAGAGAGAGAAGAGAACAGAAGGACATCTAGAGAGATGAGAGGACAGAAGAAAATCTAGAGAGAGAAGAGACCTGAAGGGCATCCATCAAGAGGAGAAGACAGAAAGGCATCCAGAGAACGGGAAGAACAGAAGGGCATCCAGAGAGTGTAGAAGACAGAAGGGCATCCAGAGATAGGAGAGCACAGAAGGGCATCCGGAGAGAGGATCAGACAGAAGGGCTTCCAGATAGAAGAGAGAAAATAAGGGCATCCCGAGAGACGAGAATACACAAGGGCATCCAGAGAGAGGAGAACATTGACGGGTATCCACAGAGAGGAGAGAACAGAAGGGTATTCAAGGGAGGAGAGGACAGAAGGGCATCCCAAGAGAGGAGAGGACAGACAGGAATCCAGAGAGAGGAGAGGACAGAAGGGCATCCAAGAGAGGAGAAAACAGAAGGGCATTCTGAGAGAGGAGAAGACAGAAGGACATCCAGAGATAGGAGTGACAGAAGGGCATCCAGAGAGAAGAGAACAGAAGTGCATCCAGAGAGAGGAGAAAACAGAAGGGCATCCAGAGAGAGGAGAGGAAAGAAGTGAATCAAGAGAGAGGAGAGAACAGAGGGCATCCAGAGATAGGAGAGAACAGAAGGGCATAAAAAGAGAGGAGAGGACAGAATGGCATCCACAGAGAGGGGAGAAAAGAAGAGCATCAGGAGAGAGGAGAGGGCAGAAGAGCATCCAAGGAGAGGAGAGGAAACAAGGGAAATTAAAGAAATGAGAGAACAGAAGATCATCCCGAGAGAGAAGAGAACAGAAGGACATCCATAGAGATGAGAGGACAGAGGAAAATCTAGAGAGAGGAGACACCAGAAGGGCATCCATCAAGAGGAGAAGGCAGAAAGGCATCCAGAGAAATCAGAGAACAGAAGGGCATCCAGATAGTGTAGATGACAGAAGGGCATCCAGAGATAGGAGAGAACAGAAGGGCATCCGGAGAGAGGATCAGACACAAGGGCTTCCAGATAGAAGAGAGAAAATAAGGGCACCCCGAGAGACGAGAAAACACAAGCGCATCCAGAGAGGAGAAGACTGAAGGCCATCCACAGAGAGGAGAGAACATAAGGGCATCCAGAGAGAGGAGAAGATTGAATGGCATCCAAAAAGAAAAGAGAAGAAAAGGCATCCAGAGCACAGAGAAGACAGAAGGGCATTCAGAGAGAGGAGAGGACAGAAGGGCATCCAGAAAGAGGAGAGTACAGGAGAGCATCAGTAGAGAGAAGAGAACAGAAAGGCAACGAGAGAGATTAGAGTACAGAAGGGAATCCAGAGAGAGGAAAGGACAGAAGGGCATCCGGAGAGAGGAGAGGACAGATGGGAATCCCGAGAGAGGATAGGACAGAAGGGCATCCCGAGAGAGGAGAAATCAGAAGGGCATCCAGAGATAGGAGATGACAGAAGGGCATTCAGAGAGAAGAGAACAGAAGGGTGTCCAGAGAGAGGAGAGTACAGAAATGCATTAAGAGAGTGGAGAGAACAGAAGGGCACCCAGAGAGAGAAGAGGAAAGAAGGGCATCAAGAGAGAGGAGAGAACAGAAGGGCATTCAGAGAGAGGAGAGAACAGAAGGGCATAAAAAGACAGGAGAAGAAATAAGGGGATCCGGAGAGAGGAGAGAACAGAAGGGCATCAAGAGAGAGGACAGAACAGAAGGGCATACAGAGAGAGGAGAGGACAGAAAGGCATCCAGAAAGCGTTGAGGACAGAAGGACATCCGGAGAGAGGAGAGAACAGAAGGGCATCCAGTGAGAGGAGAGAACAGAAGGGCATCCAGATAGTAAACATAAAATAAGGGCATCTAGAGATCAGAAGGGCATCCAGAGAGGAGAAGACTGAAGTGCATCCAGAGAGAGGAGAGAACAGAAGGGCATCCAGAGAGAGGACAGAACAGAAGGGCATCAAGAGAGAGGAAAGAACAGAACGACATCCAGATTAAAGAGGGGACAGAAGGGCATCCACTGAGAGGAGAGAACAGAAGGGCATTCCAAGAGAAGAGAGAAAAGAAGGGCATTCAGAGAAAGGAGAGGGCAGAAGGATATCCAGGGAGATGAGAGAACAGTAGAGCATCCATAGAGAGAAAAGAACAGAAATGCATCCAGAGAGATGAGAAGACAGAAGGGAATCTAGAGAGAGGAGTAAAGTGAAGGTCATCCAGAGAGAAGAGAAGACAGAAGGGCATCCGGAGAGAGGAGAGGAAATAAGGGCATCCAGAGAGATGAGAGGATAAGAGGGAATCCAGAGAGAGAAGACAGAAGGGCATTTAGTGAGAGGAGAAGACACAGGGGCATACAAAGAGATGAGAGAACACAAGATCTTCCATAGAGAGGAGCGAAAAGAAGGGAATGCAGAGAGATGAGTGAACAGAAGATCATCCAGAGTGAGAAGAGTACACATGGGCATCCAGAGAGATGAGAGGACAGAAGAGAATATAGAGACAGGAGAGAACAGAAGAGCATCGAGAGAGAGGATAGGACAGAGGGCATCCTGAGACAGGAGAAGACAGAAGGGCATCCAGAGAAAAGAGAAGACAAAAGGCATTCAGAGAGAGGAGAAGACAGAAGGGCATCCAGAGTGAGGAGAGGACAGAAGGGCATCCAGAGAGAGTGGAGAACAGAAGGGTATCCAAGAGGAGATTACAGAAGAGCATCCAGATAGAGTAGAAAATAAAAGGGCATCTGGAGAGAGGAGATAACAGAAGGACATCCAGAGAGAAAAGAGAACCGGAGGGCATCAGGAGATAGGAGATGACCGAAGGGCATCCAGAGAGAGGAGAAGACATAAGGGCATCCATAGAGAACAAAACAGAACGTCATCCAGAGAGAGGAGAAGACAGAAGGGCATCCAGAGAAAGGAGAGAGCAGAAAAGCATACAGAGAGTGTAGAAGACAGAAGGTCATCCAGAGATAGGAGAGGACAGAAGGGCATCTGGAGAGAGAAGCAGACAGAAGGGCATTCAGATAGAAGAGAAAAAATAAGGGCATCCCGAGAGACGAGAAAACACAAGGTGATCCAGAGAGAGAAGAAGACTGAAGGTCATCCACAGAGAGGAGAGAACAGAAGGGCACCAAGAGAGAGGAGAAGACTGAAGGGCATCCAGAGAGAGCAGAGAAGAAGAGGCATCCAAGGAGTAGAGAAGACAGAAGGGCATGCAGTGAGAAGAGAAGACAGAAGGGCATCCATAAAGAGGAGAGAACAGAAGGGCATCAAGAGAGCGGAGAGTACAGGAGAGCATCAATAGAGAGAAGAGAACCGAAAGGCAACCAGAGAGATTAGAGGACAGAAGGGAATCCAGAGAGAGGAGAGGACAGAAGGGTATTCAAGAGAGGAGAGGACAAAGGGGCATCCAGAGAGAGGAGAGGACAGATGGGAATCCAGAGAGAGGACAGGACAGAAGAGCATCCAAGAGAGGAGAGGACAGAAATGCATCCAGAAAGAGGAGAGAACAGAAGGGCATCCAGAGAGAGGAGAAGACAGAATGGCATCCAGAGAGAGGAGAATACAGAAGGCCATCCAGAGAGAGTAGAAGATAAAAGGGCATTGTAAGAGAGGAGAGAACAGAAGGACATCCAGTGAGAGGAGAAGACAGAAGGGAATCCAGTGAGAGGAGAGGACAGAAGGACATCCTGAGAGAAAAGACAACAAAAGAGCATCGGAAGAGAGGAGAGGACAGAAGGGCATCCAATGAGAGGAGAGAACACAAGGGAAAGTAGAGAAATGAGAGAACAGAAGATCATCCAGTGAGAGAAGAGAACAGAAGGGCATCCAGAGAGATGAGAGGACAGAAGAAAATCTAGAGAGAGGAGAGCACAGAAGGACATCCATCAAGAGGAGAAGACAAAAAGGCATTCAGAGAGATTAGAGAACAGAAGGGCCTCCAGGTAGAGACGAAGACAGAAGGGCGTTCAGAGATAGGAGAGGACAGAAGGGCATCCAAAGAGAAGAGAACAGAAGGGCATCCAGAGAGAGAACAGAACAGTAGGGCATCCAGAGAGAGGAGAAGACAAAATGGCATCCAGAGCGAGGAGAGAACAGAAGGACATCCAGAGAGAAAAGACAACAAAAGGGCATCGGGAGGGAGGAGAGGACAGAAGGGCATCCAAGGAGAGGAGAGAACACAAGGGCAAGTAGAGAAATGAGAGAACAGAAGATCATCCAGTGAGAGAAGAGAACAGAAGGGCATCCAGAGAGATGAGAGGACAGAAGAAAATCTAAAGAGAGGAGAGCACAGAAGGACATCCATCAAGAGGAGAAGACAAAAAGGCATTCAGAGAGATTAGAGAACAGAAGGGCCTCCAGAGAAAGGCAAAGACAGAAGGGCATTCAGAGATAGGAGAGGACAGAAGGGCATCCAAAGAGAAGAGAACAGAAGGGCATCCAGAGAGATGAGAATACAGAAGAGCATCCAGAGAGAGGAAAGTACAGAAAGATATCCAGAGAGAGGAGAGACCAAAGGGCATCCAGAGAGAGGAGAAGAAATAAGGGCATCCAGAGAGAGGAGAGAATAGTAGGGCACCTAAAGAGAGGTGAGAACAGAAGGGCATCCAGATAGTGGAGAGAACCAAAGGGAATAAAATGAGAAAAGAAGAATGAAAGTCATCCAGAGAGAGGAGAGAACAGAAGGGCATCCAGATATCGGAGATGACAGAAGGGAATCCAGAGAGAAGAGAAAAGAAGGGCATCCAGAGTGGAGAGGACAGAGGGGCATCCAGAGAGAGGAGAGGACAGAAGGGCATCCACAGAGAGTGGAGAACAGAAGAGCATCAGGAGAGAGGAGAGAACAGAATGCCGTCCAAGGAAAGGAGAGAACACAAGGGCAAGTAGAGAAATGAGAGAACAGAAGATCATCCATTGAGAGAAGAGAACAGAAGGGCATCCAGAGAGATGAGAGGACAGAACAAAATCTAGAGACAGGAAAGAACAGAAGGGCATCCATCAAGATGAGAAGATAGAAAGGCATCCAGAGAGAGGAGAGAACAGAAGGACATCCAGAGACAGTAGAAAACAGAAGGGAATCCAGAGATAGGAGGGAACAGATAGGCAGCCAGAGAGATGAGAGAACAGGAGAGCATCCATAGAGAGGAGAAAACAGAAGGGCATCCAGAGATAGGACATGACAGAAGGGCATCCAGAGAGAAGAGAATAAAGGGGCATCAGGAGAGAGAAGACAGAAGGGCATCCAGAAAGAGGAGAGGACAGAAAGGCATCCAGAGAGATGAGAGAACAGAAGGGCATTCAGAGAGGGGAAAAAAGAAGGGCATCTAGAGATAAGAGATGACAGAAGGCATCCAGAGAGAGGAGAAGACACAAGGGCATTCAGAGAGATGAGAGAACAGAAGAGCATCCATAGAGAGAAGAGAACAGAAGGGCATCCAGAGTGTTGAGAGGACAGAAGGGAATCTAGAGAGAGGAGAGATCAGAAGGGCATCCAGAGAGAGGAGAAGACAGAGGGGCATCCAGAGCGAGGAGAGTAGAGAAGGGCATCCAGAGAGAGGAGAGTACAGAAGGGTATACAGAGAGAGAAGAGAACAGAAGGGCATCCAGAGAGAGGAGAATACCGAATGGCATCCCGAGAGAGGAGAAGATATAAGGGCATCTGGAGAGAGAAGTGAACAGAAGTGAATTCAGAGAGGGGAGAGAACAGAACGGCATCCACAGAGAGGAGAGAACAAAAGGGCATCTAGAGAAAAGAGAGGACAGAAGAGCATCCACTGAGAGGAGAGAACAGAAGGGCATCCCAAGAGAGTAGAGAACAGAATGGCTTCCAGAGAGAGGAGAGGACAGAAGGGCATCCAGTGCGATGATAGAAAAGTAGATCTTCCATAGAGAGAAGAGAACAGAAACACATCCAGAGAGATGAGAGGACAGAAGAGAATCTAGAGAGAGGATTAAAGTGAAGGGCATGTAGAGAGATGAAAAGACAGAAGGGCATTCATGGAGAGGTGAAAACAGAAGGGAATCCAGAGAGAAGAGAAGACAGAACAGCATCCAGAGAGAGGAGAGGACAAGAGGGCATCCAGAGAGAGGAGAAGACAGAAGGGCATTTAGGGAGAGGAGAGGACACAAGGGCATCCAAAGAGATGAGAGAACAGATAATCTTCCATAGAGAGGAGAGAACAGAAAGGCATGCAGAGAGATGAGTGAACTGAAGATCATCCAGAGAGAGAAAAGAACACATGGGCATCCTGAGAGAGGAGAGGACAGAAGAGAATATAAAGAGAAGAGAGAACAGCAGGGCATCCAGAGAGAGGAGAAGACAGAAGGGGATCCAGAGAGAGGAGAGACCAGAGGGCATCCAGAGAGAGGAGAGGACACAAGGGTATCCAGAGAGATGAGAGTACAGAAGAGCATCCAAAGAGGGAAGAGAACAGAAGGGTATCCAGAGAGATGAGCGGACAGAAGGAAATTTAGAGAGAGGAGGGTACAGAAGATCATCCAGAGAGAGAAGAGTACAGAAGGGCATCCAGAGAAATGAGCGGACAGAAAGGAATCTAGGGAGAGGAGAGATCAGAAGGGCATTCAGAGATAGGAGAGGACAGAAGGGCATTCACAGAGGAGAATACCAAAGGCATCCAGAGAGAGGAGAAGATATAAGGGCATCGGGAGAGAGGAGAGAACAGGATATCCAGAGAGAGAACAGAACAGAAGGGCATCCAGAGAGAGGAGAAGACAAAATGGCATCCAGAGCAAGGAGAGGACAGAAGGACATCCAGAGAGAAAAGACAACAAAGAGCATCGGGAGGGAGGAGAGGACAGAAGGGCATCCAAGGAGAGGAGAGAACACAAGGGCAAGTAGAGAAATGAGAGAACAGAAAATCATCCAGTGAGAGAATAGAACAGAAAGGCATCCAGAGAGATGAGAGGACAGAAGAAAATCTAGAGAGAGGAGAACACAGAAGGGCATCCATCAAGAGGAGAAGACAAAAGGGCATTCAGAGAGATTAGAGAACAGAAGGGCCTCCAGAGAGAGGAAAAGAGAGAAGGGCATTCAGAGATAGGAGAGGACAGAAGGGCATCCAAAGAGAAGAGAACAGAAGGATATCCAGAGAGATGAGAAGACAGAAGAGCATCCAGATAGAGGAAAGTACAGAAAGGCATCCGGAGAGAGGAGAGACCAAAGGGCATCCAGAGATAAGAGAAGACAGAAGAGCATCCAGAGAGAGGAGAAACAGAAGGGCATAACCAGGGAGGAGAGGACAGAAGGGCATCCAGAGAGATGGGAGAACAGAAGAGCATCGGGAGAGAGGAGAGAACAGAATGCCATCAAAATAGAGGAGAGAACACAAGGGCAAGTAGAGAAATGAGAGAACAGAAGATCATCCATTGAGAGAAGAGAACAGAAGGGCATAAAGAGAGATGAGAGGACAGAAGAAAATCTAGAGAGAGGAGAGAACAGAAGGGCATCCATCAAGATGAGAAATAGAAAGGCATCCATAGAGAGGAGAGAACAGAAGGGCATCCAGAGAGAGGGGAAGAAAGAAAAGCATCTAGAGAGAAGAGAAGACAGAAAGACATCCAGAGAAAGGAGAGGGCACATGGGCATTCTGAGAGATGAGAGAACAGAAGAGCATCCATAGAGAAAAGAGAATGGAAGGGACTCCAAATCGAGAAGACAGAAGGACATTCAGAGATAGGAGAGGACAGAAGGGTATCAGGAGAAAGGAGAGGACCGAAGGGCATCCAGAGAGTAGAGACAAAATAAGGACCTCACAAGAGACAAGAGAACAGAAAGGCATCCAGAGAGAGGAAAAGACTGAAGGGCATACAAGAAAGAAGAGGACAGAAGGGCAACCAGAGAGAAGAGAGGACGGAAGGGCATCAAGAAAGAGGAGAGGACAGAAGGGCATCCAGAGAGAGGAGAAAGCAGAAGTGCATCAAGAGAGAGGAGAAGACAGAAGAGCATCCAGCAAGAGGATAGTACAGAAAGGCACCTGGAGAGAGGAGAGACCAAAGGGCATCCAGAGAGAGGAGAGGACACAAGGGCATCCAGAGAGATGAGAGTACAGAAGAGCATCAAAAGAGAGAAGAGAACAGAAGGGCATCCAGAGAGATGAGCGGACAGAAGGGAATCTAGAGAGAGGAGAGAACAGAAGAGCATCCAGAGAGAGAAGAGAGCAGATGGGCATCCAGAGAAATGAGCAGACAGAAGGGAATCTAGGGAGAGAAGAGATCAGAAGGGCATCCAGAGAGAAGAGGACAGAAGGGCATCGAGAGAGAGGAGAGAACAGAAGGGCATCAAGAGAGAGTGGAGAACAGAAGGGCATCCAGAGAGGAGTATACCGATGGGCATCCAGAGATAGGAGAAGATATAAGGGCATCGGGAGAGAGGAGAGAACAGAAGGACATCCAGAGAGAGAACAGAACAGTAGGGCATCCAGAGAGAGGAGAAGACAAAATGACATCCAGAGAGAGGAGAGGACAGAAGGACATCAAGAGAGAAAAGTCAACAAAAGGGCATCGGGAGGGAGGAGAGGACAGAAGGGCATCCAAGGAGAGGAGAGAACACAAGGGCAAGTAGAGAAATGAGAGAACAGAAGATCATCCAGTGAGAGAAGAGAACAGAAGGGCATCTAGAGAGATGAGAGGACAGAAGAAAATCTAGAAGGAGGAGAGAACAGAAGGGCATCCATCAAGTGGAGAAGACAAAAAGGCATTCAGAGAGATTAGAGAACAGAAGGGCCTCCAGAGAGAGGCGAAGACAAAAGGGCATTCAGAGATAGGAGAGGACAGAAGGGCATCCAAAGAGAAATGAACAGAAGGGCATTCAGAGAGATGAGAAGACAGAAGAGCATCCAGAGAGAGGAAAGTACATAAAGGCATCCGGAGAGAGGAGAGACCAAAGGGCATCCAGAGAGAGGAGAAGAAATAAGGGCATCCAGAGAGGAGAGGAAAGTAGGGCATCCAAAGAGAGGTGAGATCAGAAGGTCATCCAGGTAGTGGAGAGAAGCGAAGGGAATAAAATGAGAAAAGTGGACAGAAAGTCATCCATGAGAGGAGAGAACAGAAGGGCATCCAGATATCAGAGATGACAGAAGGGCATCCAGAGAGAAGAGAAAAGAAGTGCACCCAGAGAGAGGAGAGGACAGAAGGGCATCCAGAGAGAGGAGAAGACAGAAGGGCATCCACAGAGAGGGGAGAACAGAAGAGCATCGGGAGAGAGGAGAGAACAGAATGACATCCAAGGAAAGGAGAGAATACAAGGGCAAGTAGTGAAATGAGAGAACAGAAGATCATTCATTGAGAGAAGAGAACAGAAGGGCATCCAGAGAGATGAGAGGACAGAAGAAAATCAAGAGAGAGGAGAGAACAGAAGGGCATCCATCAAGATGAGAAAATAGAAAGGCATCCAGAGAGAGGAGAGAACAGAAGGACATCCAAAGAGTAGAAAACAGAAGGGAATCCCAAGATAGGAGGGAACAGATTGGCAGCCAGAGAGATGAGAGGACAGAAGGGCATCCAGAGAAAAAAGAGGACAGAAGGGCATCCAGAGAGAGGAGAGGACAGAAGGGCATGCAGAGAGAGGAGAGAACAGAAGGGCATCCAGAGAGAGGATAGGACAGAAGTTCTTCTAGAGAGAGGAGAGAAAAAAATGGTATCTCGAGAGAGGAGAAGACAGAAAGGAATCCAGAAAGACGAGAGAACTGAAGGGCATTCAGAGAGTAAAAGACAGAATGATATCCAGCCAGAGGAGAAGACAGAAGGGCATCCGGAGAGAGAAGAGAACAGAAGGGCATCAAGAGGGAAGAGAGAACAGAAAGCAATCTGAAGAGGCGGGAGAACAGAAGGGCACCCAGAGAGATCAGAGAACAGAAGAGCATCCAGAGAGAGGAGAAGGCAGAAGGGGATCCACGGAGAGGAGAGAACAGAAGGGCATCCAGAGGGAGGAGAGAACAGAATAACATCTAGAGAGAGCAGAGAAGATAAGGGATTCGAGAAAAAGGAGGAGACAGAAGGGCATCGGAAGAAAGGAGAGAACAGAAGGGCATTGTGAGAGAGGAGTAAACAGAAGGGCATCCAGAGAGAGGAGAGGACAAAAGGGCATCCAGAGAGAGGAGAGGACAGAAGGGCATCCAGATAGAGGAGTGGACAGAAGGGCATCCAGAGAGAGAAGAGGACAGAAGCCATCCAGAGAGAGGAGGGAACAAAAGGGTATAAAGAGAGAGGAGAATACAGAAGGTCATCCAGGGAGATGAGAGCATAGAAGGGCATCCAGAAATAGGAGAGGACAGCCTGGTATCCAGAGAGAGGAGGGAACAGAACGGCATCCATAGAGAAGAGAAGACATAAGGGAATCCGGAGAGATGAGAGAACAGATGGGCATCCAGAGAGAATAGAGTGCAGAAGAATATATATAGAGAGGAGACAACAGAAGGGCATGCTTAGAGAGGCAAAGACAAAAGGGCATCCAGAGAGAGGATAGGACAGAAGGGCATCAGAAGAGAGGAGAGAACAGAAGAGAATCTAGAGAGAGGAGAAGAAACACATCCATAGAGAAGAGAGTACAGAAGGGCATCCAGAGAGAGTACAGAACAGAAGGAGATCCAGAGAGAAGAGAGGACAGATGGGCATTCATAGAGAGGAGAAAACAGAAGGGCATGCAGAGAAAGGAGAAGACAAAAGGGCATCCAGAGAGAAGAGATGACAGAAGGGCATCCTGAAGGATGAGAGAACAGAAGGGCATCCAGAGAGTTTAGAGAACAGAAGAGAATCCAGAAAGAGGAGAAGACAGAAGGGCATCCAGAGAGAGGAGAGGACAGAAGGGCATCCAGTGAGAGGAAAGAACAGAAGGGCATCCAGAGAGAGGAGATGACAGAACTGTATCCAGAGCGAAAATAGAATTGAAGGGCATCTGGATAGAGGAGAAGACAGAAGGCATCCAGATCAGAAGAGGACAGAAGTGTGTTGGGGACCGACTTTTAGAAGAAAGCGACTCTCAGCTTTGCAGCCATCTTGAACCATATACCCTGACATGAGTCTTGGATTACAATAGCCTACAACAGCGGACCACACTCCAATAATCTTGGTTTAGATACCTTGTGATTAAAGGTGTGTGAGATTAAAGATGTGTGACTTAAGAGTATGACTTAGAAGTATAGAGATCAGAGTTAGAGACAAGACCTAAGGGCATGATTAAAGGTGTAACTTAGAGGCGTGGCTCAGAAGTGAGACATATAAAATGCAGAGACAGAACAGACCAGAATTCAGACTGATATCATATGAATCAGACAAATCAGAAATTAGGGATACTATAGAGTGAGAAACAGACAGGAGACACTTAGAGGAAGAGAGACTGAAGAATAAACGGGATTGAATCACACCCTGTCTGGTCTCCATTCTTTGAGTCTGCCCTCACCCTCGCTCTTGCTGAACCCCGACACACAGACCAGAGCAGCAGCTTGGCCCGGGATACAGTGGCCGCCCAAACGTGGGTCGGCCCGCGCCTCAACATTTTGCCTGGGCCACAACATTTATTTTGGTGCCTCAACATAGGGCAGCGAGAACGAGAGATTCATTGAGGGACATTACAGGAAAAAGGATCTGTTGATTGTCTCAGGAATCTGCCTCGTTGAGAAAGGTAAGGAAATGAGACAAGAAATTAGTCAACCTGAATCCAACTCTCTGTTTTGGTTTGCTTCGAGAAAGGTAATGAAAATGGGACAAGAAATTAGTCAGCCTGAATTCAACTCTCTGTTTTGGTTTTGTTATTTGCTGCTCACATGTGTTAATTTTCTGCTTTTGTTCTTGAATGCTGTCTTTTTTGTTCAAAATAAAAGGAAGCGTAAGTTAGAATCCAGAATACAACCAAAGGTTGATGACAATTTGTCAGAGCCAGATTGTGCTGACCAAGAGAAAGAGGAAGTCAAATTTTATGAGGCTGAAATGCCCCCTCCCTATGAACCTCCACCTCCAAGTGCTCCCCCAATGGAGATGGTGGTTATAGATCCCATAAGGGAATTGCAGGAAAAATATCTGTTCTTAAACAACAAATAGAGCTAGAAAAAGAGTATCAGGACTTAATTAATCAGCTACAAAAATTAAAGACAGGAAAGATGTCTCAAGAGGTAAACTGTGAGAATCCCCTGGCTCCTTGCATTCCTCAACCAGGAATCCAAAGGCAGTCCCTATCACCTAGCTTAAGATAAGCCACCAATCAGCCAGAGAAGGGAAAGGCTGAGGCTTTCCCTGTATCCGAGACTAGAGACAATCAAGGAGTTGCTTGGAGACATCACAGAGGTTTTAATTTTCAAATTATTAAGGAATTAAAAATGCAGTATCTCAATACGGTGCCACTGCTCCTTTTACTCTTGCAATTTTAGACTCTGCCGCAGAGGAGTGGCTAACTCCTATTGATTGGAATACGTTAGCGAGAGCAGTTCTTAGTGATGGAGACTATTTAATTTGGAAATCAGAGTATCATGAGAATTTCAAAGAAACAGCTAGGAGAAATATTCAGGCAGGCAGTGGTTGGTCCTTTGATGCCTTAGTAGGAGAAGGGCAATTTGCTTCTAGTGATAACCAGATGCAATATGACCCAGGTTTATATGCTCAAATTCAAAATGCAGCCATGAAGGCTTGGCATAAACTTCCAGTAAAGGGAGACCCTGGTGCATCTTTAACAACAGTCAGGCAAGGGCCTGATGAGTGATTTTCTGACTTTGTTCATCTATTAATGACAACAGCCAAAAGGATTTTTGGTAATGCAGAGGCAGGTGTAGATTATGTGAAACAACTTGCATATGAAGATGCTAATCCTGCCTGCCAAGCGACCATTAGACCTTATAGGAAAACACAGACCTTACAGGGTATATCAGACTCTGTTCTGACATAGGTCCTTCTTACCAACAGGGCTTAGCTATGGCAACTGCTATGCAAGGAAAATCAGTAAGAGATTTTTTGGCAAGTAAAGGCAGAAAGGCATGTTTTAAATGTGGTAAAGCCTGGACACTTTGCAAGAGATTGCAAAGTAGAAAATGAGTTAAGCCAGAGACAGCCCAGAAAACAGCCTGGGCTCTGTCCACATTGCAGACGTGGAAAGCATTGGGCTAGTGAATGTAGGTCCAAAAGAGACACACAAGGAAACACCCTTTCTCATAATCAGGGAAACAGGAACAAGGGCCAGCTCCAGGCCCCGAACCGACGCAAGGCAAAACAGGCTTATGGAGCAGTCAGTGTCCTACCAGCGAACAACAGTCCCTTTCAGAACTTAGTGGAACAATACCAAGAAGCGCAGGACTAGACCTCAGTTCTCTCACCCACACAATATTAACCCCAGAAATGGGATCTCAGGCCTTCCCATTAATCTCTGGGGCAGAGACCTGTTATCCCAGTTGGGATTGATTATGTGCAGCCCTAATGAAGTAATCAAGGCTCAAATGATAAACTCTGTATTTTCCCCCAGGGAAAGAATTAGTAAAAAGTGAAGAAGAGATTATCTAACTTGGATCAGGCCGGGCAGTGGTAGAGAACGCCTTTAATCCCAGCATTTGGGAGGCAGAGGCAGTCGAAGTTCTGAGTTCAAGGCCAGCCTGATCTACAGAGTGAGTTCCAGGTTAGCCAGGGCTACCAGGTCCTCTCTCTGAAGGAAATACCAAGGCAGACCTAGCTACTCGTATAGCTGCAGTGGCTTTATCAGGTTCGCAATCTAATTTGGATCAGGCCATAAAGGCTCATGAGTTACATCACCTTAATTCTAAAACTTTAAAAGGTATGTTTAAAATTACTAGAGAATACACTAGACAAATTGTTAAACAATGTCAATCATGTGTTAAGCTTTACCAGTTCCTCATTTGGGTGTAAATCCAAAGGGACTGATACCAAACAGTATCTGGCAAATGGGTGTTACTCATTATAATAAATTTGGCAAGCAAAAATATATACATGTATGTGTAGACACATACAGTCGTTTCATTTATGCAACATTACAAACTGGAGAAGCAAGCAAGCATGTGATTGCTCATATGCTTGCTACAATCGCTGTATTGGGTATGCCTAAACAGATAAAAACTGACAATGGCCCAGGTTATACAAGCTCCAGTTTCCACCAATTTTGTGAAAGATTGGGAATACTACATAAAATGTGTATTCAATATAATCCACAGGGCCAAGGTATAGTAGAAAGGGCACATCAAAGCATTAAATGTCAATTTGAAAAAATTAAAAAGGGGGAATGGTACCCTACCAAGGAATCCACCAGAAATATCCTTCATCATGCACTCTTCATTTTAAATTTTTTAAATTTGGATTCTGAAGGAAAATCTGCTGCAGATAGATTCTGGCATCCTAATACCAAAAAGAATTTTGCAACAGTCCTCTGGAAAGACCCATTAACTGGAACCTGGAATGGGCCAGATCCAGTGCTTATCTGGGGAAGAGGTTCTGTTTGCATATATTCCCAAACTGCAGATGCTGCACGTTGGCTGCTAGAGAGACTGATTAAACAAATAGACAACAATAACAAATCCAGGGAGGAGAAAGCCCTGAGAAGCATATTTTTTCTTCACAGGAAACATGAAGATGCTTCACAATTGCCTTCAAACTGGAATAGATCAACGAGTAAACCTGACTTGGGAAGTTATCAGTGCTGAAGGAGACATCACCACCTGAATCTCCAGGGTGGCCCTAGATTCCCTGACATATGATTTAGTGGGGAACTAGATTGTTTTAGATTTAGTGGAAATTTAGATTGTTTAGACCCAGAAGAAAACCCACTACCACAGTTACTATAGTTGTTTTTTTGGGTTTGAGATTGACTGGAGCAGGAACAGGGATTTCCTTAGTTTTCTTTAGATCAAAGCTATGATCAGTTTTGTATTTATTTAGATTTAGATTCTGATATAAGACATTTGTAAACAGAATAGAAGAGGCTTACACTTTTTACTCCTCTGATAGAGGGAGTTATATGTTTCCCTTTAAAAAGAGTGTTGCTGTCATACTAACTACTCAGGCGTTGTTAAGTCTCTTGTCTTTTGGGTCCAAGTGGTTCAAAAAACTGATGGCTTTTGCATGGAAACAAACCCATACACGTCCATTATTGCAGGCTGGAAGTAAGGGACTGTAAAACCTCTGTCATCAAGAGTAATGAGGTATATCCCCTAACTTACGCGCTAAGCCGTATAGTCAGTGACAGGTAAGAGAGCACACCGAGACCCTTGCCCCTAAAAGAAGGGAGGCCTCATCATCCTAAGACAGGAGCTCAACCAATGGCTGTTGAGTATCCAAGGACAGGAAAAGGAGGCTGGGGTCCTTTTCTCCAACTTAGGACAGGCACAGTTTCCGTAAGTTTTCCCAGCCTTCCCTTTTGAAAAAAATTTTAAAAGGGGGACCTGTTGGGGGGTCGACTTTTAGCAGAAAGTGGCTATCATCTTTGCAGCCATCTTGAGCCATACACCCTGACATGAGACTTGGATTAAAATAGCCTACAACAGCGGACAACACTCCGATAATCTTGGTTTAGATACCTTGCGATTAAAGGTGTGTGAGATTAAAGGTGTGTGACTTAAGAGTATGACTTAGAAGTATAAAGATCAGAGTTAGAGACAAGACCTAAGAGCATGATTAAAGGTGTAACTTAGAGGCGTGGCTTAGAAGTGAGACATATAAAAGGCAGAGACAGAACAGATCAGAATTCAGACTGAGATACAAATCAGACAAATCAGACATTAGGGAGACTATAGAGTGAGAAACAGACAGGAGACACTTAGAGGAAGAGAGACTGAAGAATAAACAGGATTGAATCACACCCTATCTGGTCTCCATTCTTCAAGTCTGCCATCACGCTCGCTCTTGCTGAACCCTGACCCACAGACCAGAGCAGCAGCTTGGCCCGGGATACAGTGGCTGCCAAAATGTGGGTCGGCCAGGCCTCAACATTTTGCCTGGGCTGCAACATTTTTTTTGGCCGCCCCAACGTGGGGCTAGTGTGGACCCCAACAATATTTTGGCGCCTGAAGAGGGACTTGAGCTTGGGCCTCAACAGAAGGGCATCCTTAGAGAGGAGAGGACTGGAGGGCATCCAGAGAGAGAAGGGAACAGAAAGGCATTCAAAGAGAGGAGAGAACAGAAGGGCAACCAGAGAGAGGAGGAGAAAGAAAGGAATCCAGAGAGAGGAGAGAACAGAAGGGCATTCAGAGGGAGGAAAAAACAGAAGGATATCCAGCGAGAGGAGAGAACAGAAGGGCATCTGAAGAGAGGAGAGAAGAGAAGGGCACCCAGAGAGAGGAGAGAACAGAAGAGCATCCAGAGAGAGGAGAAGACAGAAGGGCATCCAGAGAGAGGAGAGAACATAAGTGCATTTAGAGAGAGGAGAGGACAAAAGGGCACCCAGAGAGAGGAGAGGACAGAAGACCATCACACAGAGGAGCAGATAGAAGATCATCCTGAGAGAGAAGAGAAAGGAAGGGCATCCAGAGAGAGGAGAGAACAGATAGGCATCCAGATAGAGAAAAGAACAGAGGAGAATCCAGAGGGAAGAGGGAAAAAAGGGCATCCGGAGAGAAGAGAACACAGTATGTCATCCAGGGAGATGAGAGGACAGAAGGGTATCCAGAGAGAGGAGAAGACTGAAGAGTATCCAGAGAGAGGAGAGGACAGAAAGGCATTTAGAGACAGCAGAGAACAGAAGGGCATCCAGAGAGAGGAGAGGACAGAAAGGCATCCATAGAAAAGAGAGGACAGAAGGGCATAGAGAGAGGAGAGGACAGAAGGCCATCCAGAGAGAGAAGATAGAAGAGCACCTAGATAAATGAGAGTACAGAAGGGCATCCAGAGAGAGGAGAGAACAAAATGTTATTTAGAGAGGAAAAAAGAGAATGATATCCAGAGGAAAAAAAGGACAGAAGGGCATCCAGAGAAAGGAGAGAACAGAAGGGCATCCAGAGAGAGGAGAAGATAGAAGAGCATCCTGAGAGAGGAGAGAACAGAAGGGCATCCAGAGAGTGAAGAGAACAGAGGGGCATCCAGAGGGAAGAGGGAACAAAAAGGCATGAGGAGAGAGGAGAAGACAGAAGGTCATCCATGTAGATGAGAGGATAGAAGGGAATCCAGAGAGAGGAGAAGACTGAAGGGCATCCAGAGAGGGGAGAGATCTGAAGGGCATCCAGAAAGAGAAGAGAACTGAAGGGCATCCAGAAAGAGTAAAAGACAGAAGGCCATCGGGAGAAAGGTGAGAACAGAAGGGCATCCAGAGAGGTAAAAGGACAGAGGTTCATCTAGATAGAGGAGAGAACAGAAGGGCATCCAGAGAGAGGAGAAGAAAGAAGGGAATCCAGAGAGAGGAGAGAACAGAAGGGCATTCAGAAATGAAAAAAAGAGAAGGATATCCAGCGAGAGGAGAGGACAGAAGGGCATCCAGAAAGAGAAGAGAACAGAAGGGCATCAAGAGGGAAAAGAGAACAGAAGGGCATCTGAAAAGAGGAGACAACAGAAGGGCACCCAGAGAGAGGAGAGAACAGAAGAGCATCCAGAGAATGGATAAGACAGAAGCTGATCCAGAGAGAGGAGAGAACAGAAATGCATCCACAGAGAGGAGAAGACTGAAGGGCATCCAGAGAGAGGAGAGATCAGAAGGGCAACCAGAGAGAGGAGAGATCAGAAGGGCATCCAGAGAGATGAGAAGACAGAAGAGAATTTAGAGAGAGGAGAGAACAGAACAGCATTCTGAGAGAGAAGACAGAAATGAATCCAGAGAGAAGAGAGGACAGAAGGGCTTCCTGAGCGAAGAGAGGACACAAGAGCATCCACAGAGATGAGAGAACTGAAGAGCATCCATAGAGAGAAGAGAACAGAAGGGCATCCAGAGAGAAGAAAGAACAGAAGAGGATCCAGAGAGATAAGAGAACTGAAGGGCATCCAGAGAGATGAGAGGAAAGAAGGGAATCTAGAGAGAGGAGAGAAGAGAAGGGCAACCAGATTGAGGAGATGACAGAAGGGCATCCAGAGAGAGGAGAGGACAGAAGGGCATCCGGATTGAGGAGATGACAGAAGGGCATCAAGAGAGAGGAGGGGACAGAAGGGCATCCAAAGGGAGGAAAGAACAGAAGGGCATCGAGAGAGAGGAGAAAACAGAAGAGCTTCCAGAGAGAGGAACTAACAGAAGGGCATACAGACAGAGGAGAATACAGAAAATTATCCAGAGAGAGGTGAGTAGAGAAGGGCATCCTAAGAGAGGATAGAACAGAAGGGCATCCTGAGAGAAGGTTGGACAGAAGTGCATCAAGAGAGAGGAGAGGCATCCAGAGAGGCGAAAATAGAAGGGCATCCAGAGAGAGAAGAGGACAGAAAGGCATCCATAAAGAAGAGAAGATAGAAGGTAATCAAGAGAGAAGAAAGAACAAAAGGGCTTCCAAAGAGAGAAGAAGACAGAAGAGCATCCAGAGATGGAGACGACAGAAGGGCATCCAGAGAGAGTCGAAGACAGAAAAGCATCCAGAGAGAAAAGAGGACAGAATGGCATCCAGAGAGAGGAGAAGACAGAAGGGCATCCATAAAGACAATTGTACAGAAGGGCATCCAGAGAGAAGAGAGTTCAGAAGGGCATACGGACAGAGGAGAGAATAGAAGGTTTCCAGAGAGATAGAGGACAGAAGGGCATCTTGAGACAGGAGAGAAAAGAAGGGCATCCAGAGAGAGGAGAAAACAGAAGGGAATTCACAGAGAGGAGAGGATAGAAGGCATCCAGAGAGAAGAGAGAACAGAAGGGCATCCGGTGAGAGGAGAAAACAGAAGGACATCCAGAGAGAGGAGAGGACAGAGGGGCATACAGAGAGAGGAGAACACAGAAGCACATCTGGTGAGAGGAAAAGACAGAAGGGCATCCAGAGAGAGGAGAGAACAGAAGGGCATCCAGAGAGAGGAAAGGACAGAAGGGCATCTCGAGAGAGGAGAGAACAGAAGGGCATCTAAAGAGTGGAGAGTACAAACGGGCATCTAGAGGGAGGACAAGACAGAAGGGCATCCAGAGAGAGTAGACAACAAAAGGGCATCCAGGGAGATGAGAGAACAGAAGATCATACAGAGAGAAAAGAGAACAGAGGGACATCCAGAAAGATGAGAGAACAGAAGGACATCCAGAGAGAGAAGACAGAGGGGCATCCAGAGAGAAGACAAGACAGAAGGGCATCCAGAGAGGGGAGAGAAAAGGAGGGCATCCAGAAAGAGGAGAGAACAATAGGGCATCCATAGAGAGGAGAATACAGAAGGGCATCCAGAGAAAGGAGAGGACAGATGGGCATTGAGAGAGATGAGAGAACAGAAGGGCATTCAGAGAGAGGAGAATACAGAAGAGCATCCAGACAGAGAAGAGGACAGCAGGGCACCCAGAGAGAGGAGAGAACAGAAGAACATACATTGAGAGGAGAAGACAGAAAAACATACAGAGCGAGGAGAGGACAGAAGGGCATCCAGAGAGAGGATAGAACAGAAGGGCATATAGAGAGAGGAGAAGACAGAAAGGCATCCAGAGAGAGGAGATGACAGAAGGGCATCCGGAGAGAGAAGAAGACAGAAGAGAATCAAGAGAGAGAAGGGTAAAGAAGGGCATCCAGAGAGAGGAGAGAACAGAATGACATCCAGTGTGAGGAGAGAACAGAAGGGCATCCAGAGAGAGGTGAGGACAGATGGGCACCCAGAGAGATGAGAGAACAGAAGATAATCCAGAGAGAGGAGATACAGAAGGGCATCCAGAGAGAGGAGAGGATAGAAGGCATCCCGAGAGAAAAGAGAACAGTGGGGCATCCGGTGAAAGGAGAGAACAGAAGGCCATCTAAAGAGTGGAGAGGACAAAAGGGCAACCAGAGCGAGAGGAGGACAAAAGGGCATCCAGAGAGAGGACAAGACAGAAGGGCATTCAGAGAGAAGAGACGACAGAAGGGGATCCAGAGATATGAGATTACAGTAGTGAATCCAGAGAGAGGAGAGGACAGAAGGGCAAACAGAGAGATGAGAGGAAAGAAGGTAATCTAGAGAGAGGAGAAGACAGAAGGGCATCCAGAGAGAAGAGAGGATAGAAGGCATCCAGAGAGAGGAGAGAACAGAAGGGCATCTAAAGAGTGGAGAGAACAGAAGGGCATCTAAAGAGTGGAGAGAACAGAAGGGCATCTAAAGAGTGGAGAGTACAAAAGGGCATCTAGAGAGGGAGGAGGACAAAATGGCATCAAGAGAGAGGACAAGACAGAAGGGCATCCAGAGAGAGGAGACAACAGAAAAGCATCCAGCGTGATGAGAGAACAGAAGATCATACAGAGAAAAAAGAGAACAGAAGGACATCCAGAGAGATGAGAGAACAGAAGGACATCCTGAGAGAGGAGAACACAGAAGGGCATCCAGAGAGAGGACAAGACATAAGGGTATCCAGACAGAGAAGAGGACAGCAGGGCATCCAGAGAGAAGAGAGAACAGAAGAACATCCATTGAAAGGAGAATACAGAAAAACATACAGAGCAAGGAGAGAAAAAAGGGCATCCAGAGAGAGGATAGAACAGAAGGGCATCCAGATAGAGGAGAAGACAGAAGGGCATCCAGAGAGAGGAGATGACAGAAGGGCATCCGGAGAGAGGAGAATACAGAAGGGAATCAAGAGAGAGAAAGGTACAATAGGGCATCCAGAGAGAGGAGAGAACAGAATGACATCCAGAGTGAGTAGAGAACAGAAGGGCATCCAGAGCGAGCTGAGGACAAAAGGGCATCCGGATAGAGGAGAAGACAGAAAAGCATCCAGAAAGAGAAGGACACAGAAGGTCATCCAGAGAGAGGAGAGAACAGAAGGGCATCCAGTGAGGGGAGAGAACAGAAGGGCATCCAGAGAGAGGTGAGGACAGAAGGGTATCCAGAGAGAAGAGAAGACAAAAGAGAATCCAGAGAGAAGAGGACAGAAGGGCATTCTGAGAAAGTGGAGAACAGAATGGCATAAGGAGAGAGGAGAGAACAGAAGAGCATCCAGATAGAGGAGAGGACAGAATGGCATCCAGAGAGAGCTGAAGACAGAAGAGCATCCAGAGACAGGACAAGACATAAGGGCATCCAGACAGAGGAGAAAACAGAAGGGCATCCAGAGAGAGGAGAAAACAGAAGGGCATCCGGAGAGATTAGAGAAGAGAAGGACATCCAGAGAGAGGAGATGACAGAAGGGCATCCAGAGAGAGGACAAGAAAGAAGGGCATCCAGAGAGACGAGAGAACAGAAGGGCATCCAGAGAGGGGAGAAGAGAGAAGGGCATCCAGAGAGATGAGAGTACAGAAGGGCATCCAGGGATAGGGGAGTACATAAGGGCACCCAGAGAGATGAGAGAACAGAAGAGCATCCAGAGAGAGGAGATACAGAAGGGCATCCAGAGAGAGTAGAGGATAGAAGGCATCCCGAGAGAGGAGAGAACATAGTGGCATCTGGTGAGAGTAGAGAACAGAAGGCCATCTAAAGAATGGAGAGGACAAAATGGCAACCAGAGAGAGAGGAGGACAAAAGGGCATCCAGTGAGAGGAGAAGACAGAAGGGCATCCAGAGAGAAGACACGACAGAAGGGGATCTAGAGATATGAGATTATAGAAGTGCATCCAGCAAGAGGAGAGGACATAAAGGCAAACAGAGAGTTGAGAGTAAAGATGGGAATCTAGAGAGAGGAGAGAACAGAAGGGCATCCGGTGAAAGGAGAGAACAGAAGGACATCAAGAGAGAGGAGAGGACAGAAGGGCATCCAAGGAGAGGAGAGGAAAGAAGAGCATCCAGAGAGATTAGAAGACAGAAGTATATCCATTGAGAGGAGAGAACAGAAGGGCATCCAGAGAGAGGGAAAAACAGAGGGGCATCTAGAGAGTGGAGAAAAGAGAAGGGCATCTAAAGAGTGGAGAGGACAAAAGGGCATCTAGAGAGAGAGGAGGACAAAAGGGCATCCAGAGCGAGGACAAAACAGAAGGACATCCAGAGAGAGGAGACAACAGAAGGGCATCCAGAGAGATGAGAGAACAGAAGATCATACAGAGAGAAAAGGGAACAGAAGGACATCCAGAGAGAGGAGAAGACAGAAGGGCATCCAGAGAGAGGACAAAACAGAAGGGTATCAAGAGAGAGGAGAGAACAGAAGGGCATCCAGAAAGAGGAGAAAACAAAAGGTCATCCAGAGAGAAATGAAGACAGAAGGGCATCCAGAGACAGGACAAGGCAGAAGGGCATCCAGACAGAGGAGAAAACAGAAGGTCATCCGGAGAGATTAGAGAAGAGAAGGGCAACCAGTGAGAGGAGATGGCAGAAACACATCCAGAGAGAGGACAAGAGAGAAGGGCATCCAGAGAGAGGAGAGAACATAAGGGCATCCAGAGAAGGGAGAAGACAGAACGGCTCCCAGAAAGCGGAGAGAACAGAAGGGCATCCAGGGATAGGAGAATACATAAGGGCACACAGAGAGATGAGAGAACAGAAGAGAATCCAGAGAGAGGAGATACAGAAAGGCATCCAGAGAGAGGAGAAGATAGAAAGCATCCCAAGAGAGGAGAGAAGAGAGGGGCATCCGGTGAAAGAAGAGAACAGAAGGCCATCTAAAGAGTGGAGAGGATAAAAGGGCAACCAGAGCGAGAGGAGGACAAAAGGGCATCCAGAGAGAGGAGAAGACAGAAGGGCATCCAGAGAGAAGAGACGACAGAAGGGGATCCAGAGATTTGAGATTACAATAGTGCATTCAGAGAGAGGAGAGGACAGAATAGCAAACAGAGAGATGAGAGGAAAGAAGGGAATCTAGAGAGAGGAGAAGACAGAAGGGCATCCAGAGAGAAGAGAGGATAGAAGGCATCCAGAGAGAAGAGAGGATAGAAGGCATCCAGAGAGAGGAGAGAACAGAAGGGTATCCGGTGAGAGGAGAGAATAGAAGGACATCCAGAGAGAGGAGAGGACAGAAGGGCATCCAGAGAGAGGAGAAGACAGAAGGGCATCTGGTGAGAGGAGAGAACAGAAGGGCATCCAGAGAGAGGAGAGAACAGAAGGGCATCTAAAGAGTGGAGATTACAAAAGGGCATCTAGAGAGAGAGGAGGACAAAAGTGCATCCCGAGAGAGGACAAGACAGAAGGGCATCCAGAGAGATGAGACCACAGAAGGGCATCTAGTGAGATGAGAGAACAGAAGATCATACAGAGAGGAAAGAGAACAGAGGGATATCCAGAGAGATGAGAGAACAGAAGGACATCCAGAGAAAGGAGAAGACAGAAGGTCATCCAGAGAGAGGACAAGACAGAAAGGCATCCAGAGAGGGGAGAGAACAGAAGGGAATCCAGAAAGAGGAGAAAACAAAAGGGCATCCAGAGAGAGGAGAATACAGAGGGGCATACAGAGAAAGGAGAGGACAAATGGACATCAAGAGAGATGAGAGAACAGAAGGGCATCTAGAGAGCAGAGAAAACAGAAGAGAATCCAGACAGAGAAGAGGGCAGCAGGGCATCCAGAGAGAGGAGAGAACAGAAGAACATCCATTGAGAATAGAAGACAGAAAAACATACAGAGCAAGGAGAGGACATAATGGCATCCAGAGAGAGGATAGAACAGAAGGGCATCCAGAGAGAGGAGAAGACAGAAGGGCATCCAGCGAGACTAGAGGACAGAAGGGCATCCGGAGAGAGGAGAAGACAGAAGGGAATCAAGAGAGAGAAAGGTACAGAAGGGCATCCAGAGAGGAGAGAACAGAAGGGCATCCAGAGTGAGGAGAGAACAGAAGGGCATCCAGAGCGAGCTGAGGACAGAAGGGCATCTGGATAGAGAAGACAGAAGGACATCCAGAAAGAGAAGGGTACAGAAAGGCATCCAGAGAGAGGAGAGAACAGAAGGGCATCTAGAGAGGGGTGAAAACAGAAGGGCATCCAGAGAGAGGTGAGGACAGAATGTTATCCAGAGAGGAGAGAAGACAAAAGGGAATCCAGAGAGAAAAGAGGACAGAAGGGCATTCTGAGAAAGGGGAGAACAGAATGACAGACGGAGAGAGGAGAGAACAGAAGAGCATCCAGATAGAGGAGAGGACAGAATGGTATCCAGAGAGAGCTGAAGATAGAAGGGCATCCAGAGACAGGACAAGACATAAGGGCATCCAGACAGAGGAGAAAAAAAAAGGGCATCCAGAGAGAGGAGAAAACGGAAGGGCATCCGGAGAGATTAGAGAAGAGAAGGGCATCCAACCAGAGATGAGTACAGAAGGGCATCCAGAGAGAGGAGTAGACAGAAGGGCATCCATTTAGAGGAGATAACAGAAGGGCATCCAGAGAGAGGAAAGGACAGAAGGGCATCTAGAGAGAAGAGAGAATAGAAGGGCATCTAAAGAGTCAAGAGGACCAAAGGGCATCTAGGGAGAGAGGATTACAAAGGGCATCCAGAGAGAGGAGAAGACAGAAGGGCATCCTGAGAGAGGAAACAACAGAAGGGCACCTAGAGAGATGAGAGAACAGAAGATCATACAGAGAGAAAAGTGAACAGAAGGACATCCAGAGAGAGGAGAAGACAGAAGGGCATCCAGAGAGAGGACAAAACAGAAGGGTATCCAGAGAGAGGAGAGAACAGAAGTTCATCCAGAAAGAGGAGAGAACAAAGGGCCATCCAGAGAGAGGAGAATACAAAAGGGCATGCAGAGAAAGGAGAGGACAGATGGGCATCGGTAGAGGCAAGAGAACAGAAGGGCACCCAGAGAGAGGAGAAAACAGAAGAGCATCCAGACAGAGAAGAGGACAACAGGACATCCAGAGAGATAAGAGAAGAGAAGAACATCCATTGAGAGGAAAAGACAGAAAAACATCCAGAGCCAGGAGAGGACAAAAGGGAATCCAGAGAGAGGATAGAACAGAAGAACATCCAGAGAGACGAGAAGACAGAAGGGCATCCAGAGAGAGGAGAGGACAGAAGGGCATGCTGAGAAAGGAGAAGACATAAGGGAATCAAGAGGGAGAAGGGTTCAAAAGGGCATCCAAAGAGAGGAGAGTACAGAAGGGCATCCAGAGTGAGGAGAGAACAGAAGGGCATCCAGAGTAAGCTGAGGACAGAAGGGAATCAGGATAGAGGAAAAGATGGAAGGGCATCAAGAAAGAGAAGGGTACAAAAGGGCATTCAGTGAGAGGAGAGAACAGAAGGGCATCCTGAGAGAGGTGAGGACAGAAGGGTATCCAGAGAGAAGAGAAGACAAAAGGGAATCCAAAGAGAAAAGAGGACAGAAAAGCATTCTGAGAAAGGGGAGAACAGAATGGCATATTTAGAGAGGAGAGAACAGAAGAGCATCCAGATAGAGGAGAGGACAAAAGGCCATCCAGAGATAGCTGAAGACAGAAGGGCATCCAGAAACAGGACAAGACAGAAGGGCATCCGGACAGAGGAGAAAACAGAAGGGCATCAGGAGAGATTAGAGAAGAGAAGGGCATCTAGAGAGAGGAGATGACAGAAAGGCATCCAGAGAGAGGACAAGAGAGAAGGGCATCCAGAGAGAGGATAAAACATAATGGCATCCAGAGAAGGGAGAAGACAGAAGGGCATCCAAACAGAGGAGAGAACAAAAGGGCATCCAGGGATAGGGATTACATAAGTGCACACACAGAGATGAGAGAACAGAAGAACATCCAGAGAGAGGAGATACAGAAGGGCATCCAGAGAGAGGAGAGGATAGAAGGCATCCCGAGAGAGGAGAGAACAGAGGGGCATCCAGTGAGTGGAGAGAACAGAAGGCCATCTAAAGAGTGGAGAGTACAAAAGGGCAACCAAAGCAAGAGGAGGACAAAAGGGCATCCAGAGAGAGAAGACAGAAGGGCATCCAGAGAGAAGAGACGACAGAAGGGGATCCAGATATATGAGATTACAGTAGTGCACCCAGAGAGAGGAGAGGACAGAATGGCAAATAGAGAGAAGAGAGGAAGAAAGGGAATCTAGAGAGAGGAGAAAATAGAAGGGCATCCAGAGAGAAGAGAGGATAGAAGGCATACAGAGAGAAGAGAGAACAGAAGGGTATCCGGTGAGAGGAGAGGACAGAATGACATCCAGAGAGAATAGAGGACAGAAGGGCATCCAAGGAGAGGAGATGACAGAAGGTCATACAGAGAGAGGAGAAGACAGAAGGGCATCCAGAGAGAGGAAAGGACAGAAGGGCATCTCCAGAGAGGAGAGAAGAGAAGGGCATCTAAAGCGTGGAGAGGACAAAAGAGCATCTAGGGAGAGAGGAGGACAAAAGGGCATCCAGAGATAGGAGAAGGCATAAGGGCATCCAGAGTGAGGGGACAACAGAAGGGCATCCAGTGATATGAGAGAAAAGAAGATCATACAGAAAGAAATGAGAACAGAAGGACATCCAGAGAGATGAGAGTACAGAAGGACATTCAGAGAGATGAGAGAACAAAAGGACAACCAGAGAGAGGAGAAGACAGAAGGGCATCCAGAGAGAGGAGAGGACTGGAGGGCATTCAGAGAGAGAAGAAGACAGGAGGGAAACCAGATAGAGAAGGGTACAGATGGGAATCCAGGGAGAGGAGAGAACAGAAGGGCATCCAGAGAGAGGAGAGAACAGAAGGACATCCAGAGGGAGGTGAATACAGGAGGGCATCCAGAGAGAGGATAAGACCAAAGGGAATCCAGAAAGAAAAGAGGACAGAAGGGCATTCTGAAAAGTGGAGAACAGAAGGGCATATGGAGAGAAGAGACAACAGAAGAGCATCCAGATAGAGGAGAGGACAGATGGCATCCAGGGGAGCTGATAACAGAAAGGCATCCAGAGAGAGGACAACACAGAAGGGCATCCAGACAGTGGAGAAAACAGAAGGGCATAAAGAGAGGAGAAAACAGAAGGGCATCCGGAGAGATTACAGAAGAGAAGGGCATCCAGAGAGAGGACAAGAGATAAGGGCATCCAGAGAAAGGAGTGAACAGAAGGGCATCCAGGGATAGGGGAGTAAATAAGGGCACCCAGAGAGATGAGAGAACAGAAGAGCATCCAGAGAGAGGAGAGGATAGAAGGCATCCCGAGAGAGGAGAGAACAAAGGGGCATCCAGAGAGAGGAGATACAGAAGGGCATCCAGAGAGAGGAGAGGACAGAAGGGCATCCAGAGAGTGGAGAAGACAGAAGGGAATCAAGAGAGATAAGGGTACAGAAGGGCATCCAGAGAGAGGAGAGAACGGAAGGGCATACAGACTGAGAAGAGAACAGAAGGGCATTCAGAGCGAGCTGTGGACAGAAGGGCATCCAGAAACAGGAGAAGACAGAAGGGCATCCAGAGAGGGGAGAAGACAGAAGGGCATATAGAGAGAGGATAGTACAGAAGGGAATCCAGGGATAGAGGGGTACATAAGGGCACCCGGAGTGATGAGAGAAGAGAAGAGCTTCCAGAGAGAAGAGTTACAGAAGGGAATCCAGAGAGAGGAGTAGACAGAAGGCCTCCTGAGAGAGGAGAGAACAAAGGGGCATCCGGTGAGAGGAGAGAACAGAAGGCCATTTAAAGAGTGGAGAGGACAAAAGGGGAACCAGAGAGAGGAGGACAAAAGGGCACCCAGAGAGAAGACAGAATGGCATCCAGAGGGAAGAGACGACAGAAGGAGATCCAGAGATATGAGATTACAGATGTGCATCCAGAGAGAGGAGAGGACAGAAGGGCAAACAGAGAGATGAGAGGAAAGAAGGGAATCTAGAGAGAGTAGAAAACAGAAGGGCATCCAGAGAGAGGAGAGGATTGAAGGCATCCAGAGAGAGCATAGAACAGAAGGGCATCTTGTGAGAGGAGAGAACAGAAGGACATTCAGAGAGAGGAGAGGACAGAAGTGCATCCAGGGAGAGGAGACGACAGAAGGGCATCCTAAGAGAGGAGAAGACAGAAGGGCATCTGGTTTGAGGAGAGAACAGAAGGGCATCCAGAGAGAGGAGAGAACAGAAGGGCATCTAAAGAGTGGAGAGTACAAAAGGGCATCTAGAGAGAGACGAGGACAAAAGGCATCCAGAGAGAGGAGAAGACAGAAGGGCATCCAGAGAGAGGAGACAACAGAAGGGCATCCAGGGAGATGAGAGAACAGAAGATCATACAGAGAAAAAAGAGAACAAAAGGACATACAGAGAGATGAGAGAACAGAAGGACATCCAGAGAGAAGAGAAGACAGAAGGGCATCCAGAGAGAGGACAAGACAGAAGGGTATCCAGAGAGAGGAGAGAACAGAAGGTCATCCAGAAAGAGGAGAGAACAAAGGGCCATCCAGTGAGAGGAGAATACAGAAGGGCATGCAGAGAAAGGAGAGGACAGATGGGCATCGGTAGAGGCAAGAGAACAGAAGGGCATCCAGAGAGAGGAGAAAACAGAAGAACATCCAGACAGAGAAGAGGACTAGAGGACATCCAGAGAGATGAGAGAAGAGAAGAACATCCATTGAGAGGAGAAGAGAGAAAAACATACAGAGGGAGGAGAGGACAGAATGGCATCCAGAGAGAGGATAGAACAGAAGAACATCCAGAGAGAGGAGAAGACAGAAGGGCATCCAGAAAGAGGAGAGGACAGAAGGGAATCCAGAGAGGGGAGAGAACAGAAGGGCATCCAGAAAGAGGAGAGAACAATAGGGCATCCAGAGAGAGGAGAATACAGAAGGGCATTGAGAGAAAGGAGAGGACAGATGGGCATTGAGAGACGAGAGAACAGAAGGGCATCTAGAGAGTGGAGAAAACAGAAGAGCATCCAGACAGAGAAGAGGACAGCAAAGCATCTAGAGAGAGGAGAGAACAGAAGAACATCCATTGAGAGGAGAAGACAGAAAAACATACAGAGCGAGGAGAGGACAGAAGGGCATCCAGAGAAAGGAGAGAACAGAAGGGCATCCAGAGAGAGGAGAAGACAGAAGGGTATCCAGAGAGAGCAGAAGTCAGAATGGAATCAGGAGAGAGAAGGGTACAAAATAGCATCCAGAGAGAGGAGAAACAGAATGGTATCCTCAGAGATTAGAGAAGAGAAGGGCATCCAGAGAGAGGAGATGACAGAAGGGCATCCAGAGAGAGGACAAGAGAGAATGGCATCCAGATATAGGAGTGAACAGAAGGGCATCCAGGGATAGGGGAGTACATAAGGGCACCCAGAAAGTTGAGAGAACAGAAGAGCATCCAGAGTGAGGAGATACTGAAGGGCATCCAGAGAGAGGAGAGGATAGAAGGCATCCTGAGAGAGGAGAGAACAGAGGAGCATCCAGATAGAGAAGACAGAAGGGCATCCAGTGAGAGGAGAGGACAGAAGGGCATCCGGAGAGAGAAAAAGACAGGAGAGAATCCAGATAGAGAAGGGTACAGATGGGAATCCAGGGAGAGGAGAGAACAGAAAGGCATCCAGAGAGGGGAGAGAACAGAAGGGCATCCAGAGAGAGGTGAGGACAGAAGGGTATCCAGAGAGAAGAGAAGACAAAAGGGAATCCAGAGAGAAAAGAGGACAGAAAAGCATTCTGAGAAAGGGGAAAACAGAATGGCATATGGAGAGAGGAGGAAACAGAAAAGCATCCAGATAGAGGAGAGGACAGAATGGCATCCAGAAAGGGCTGAAGACAGAAGGGCATCCAGAGACAGGACAAGACAGAAGGGCATCCGGACAGAGGAGAAAACAGAAGGGCATCCGGAGAGATTAGAGAAGAGAAGGGCATCCAGAGAGAGGAGATGACAGAAAGGCATCCAGAGAGAGGAGATAACAGAAAGGCATCCAGAGAGAGGACAAGAGAGAAGGGCATCCAGAGAGAGGAGAAAACAGAAGGGCATCCAGAGAGGGGAGAAGACAGAAGGGCATTCAGAAAGAGGAGAGAGCAGAAAGGCATCCAGGGATAGGGGAGTACATAAGGGCACACAGAGAGATGAGAGAACAGAAGAGAATCCAGAGAGAGGAGATACAGAAGGGCATCCAGAGAGAGGAGAGGATAGAAGGCATCCTGAGAGAGGAGAGAACAGAGGGGCATCCAGTGAGAGGAGAGAACAGAAGGCCATCTAAAGAGTGGAGAGGACAAAAGGGCAACCAGAGAGAGAAGAGGACAAAAGGGCATCCAGAGAGAGGAGAAGACAGAAGGGCATCCAGAGAGAAGAGACTACAGAAGGTGATCCAGAGATATGAGATTACAGTAGTGCATCCAGAGAGAGGAGAGGACAGAAGGGCAAACAGAGAGATGAGAGGAAAGAAGGGAATCTAGAGAGAGGACAAAACAGAAGGGCATCCAGAGAGAATAGAGGATAGAAGGTATCCAGAGAGAGGAGAGAACAGAAGGACATCCAGAGAGAGGAGAAGACAGAAGGGCATCCCAAGAGAGGAGAAGACAGAAGGGCATCCGGTGACAGGAGAGAACAGAAGGGCATCCAGAGGGAGGAGAGAACAGAAGGGCATCTAAAGAGTGGAGATTACAAAAGGGCATCTAGAGAGAGAGGAGGACAAAAGGGCATCCCCAGAGAGGACAAGACAGAAGGGCATCCAGAGAGAGGAGACAACAAAAGGGTATCCAGCCAGATGAGAGAACAGAAGATCATACAGAGAGAACAGAGAACATAAGGACATCCAGAGAGATGAGAGAACAGAAGGACAACCAGAGAGAGGAGAAGACAGAAGGGCATCCAAAGAGAGGACAAGACAGAAGGGCATCCAGAGAGAGGATAAAACATAATGGCATCCAGAGAAGGGAGAAGACAGAAGGGCATCCAAACAGAGGAGAGAACAAAAGGGCATCCAGGGATAGGGATTACATAAGTGCACACACAGAGATGAGAGAACAGAAGAACATCCAGAGAGAGGAGATACAGAAGGGCATCCAGAGAGAGGAGAGGATAGAAGGCATCCCGAGAGAGGAGAGAACAGAGGGGCATCCAGTGAGTGGAGAGAACAGAAGGCCATCTAAAGAGTGGAGAGTACAAAAGGGCAACCAAAGCAAGAGGAGGACAAAAGGGCATCCAGAGAGAGAAGACAGAAGGGCATCCAGAGAGAAGAGACGACAGAAGGGGATCCAGATATATGAGATTACAGTAGTGCACCCAGAGAGAGGAGAGGACAGAATGGCAAATAGAGAGAAGAGAGGAAGAAAGGGAATCTAGAGAGAGGAGAAAATAGAAGGGCATCCAGAGAGAAGAGAGGATAGAAGGCATACAGAGAGAAGAGAGAACAGAAGGGTATCCGGTGAGAGGAGAGGACAGAATGACATCCAGAGAGAATAGAGGACAGAAGGGCATCCAAGGAGAGGAGATGACAGAAGGTCATACAGAGAGAGGAGAAGACAGAAGGGCATCCAGAGAGAGGAAAGGACAGAAGGGCATCTCCAGAGAGGAGAGAAGAGAAGGGCATCTAAAGCGTGGAGAGGACAAAAGAGCATCTAGGGAGAGAGGAGGACAAAAGGGCATCCAGAGATAGGAGAAGGCATAAGGGCATCCAGAATGAGGGGACAACAGAAGGGCATCCAGTGATATGAGAGAAAAGAAGATCATACAGAAAGAAATGAGAACAGAAGGACATCCAGAGAGATGAGAGTACAGAAGGACATTCAGAGAGATGAGAGAACAAAAGGACAACCAGAGAGAGGAGAAGACAGAAGGGCATCCAGAGAGAGGAGAGGACTGGAGGGCATTCAGAGAGAGAAGAAGACAGGAGGGAAACCAGATAGAGAAGGGTACAGATGGGAATCCAGGGAGAGGAGAGAACAGAAGGGCATCCAGAGAGAGGAGAGAACAGAAGGACATCCAGAGGGAGGTGAATACAGGAGGGCATCCAGAGAGAGGATAAGACCAAAGGGAATCCAGAAAGAAAAGAGGACAGAAGGGCATTCTGAAAAGTGGAGAACAGAAGGGCATATGGAGAGAAGAGACAACAGAAGAGCATCCAGATAGAGGAGAGGACAGATGGCATCCAGGGGAGCTGATAACAGAAAGGCATCCAGAGAGAGGACAACACAGAAGGGCATCCAGACAGTGGAGAAAACAGAAGGGCATAAAGAGAGGAGAAAACAGAAGGGCATCCGGAGAGATTACAGAAGAGAAGGGCATCCAGAGAGAGGACAAGAGATAAGGGCATCCAGAGAAAGGAGTGAACAGAAGGGCATCCAGGGATAGGGGAGTAAATAAGGGCACCCAGAGAGATGAGAGAACAGAAGAGCATCCAGAGAGAGGAGAGGATAGAAGGCATCCCGAGAGAGGAGAGAACAAAGGGGCATCCAGAGAGAGGAGATACAGAAGGGCATCCAGAGAGAGGAGAGGACAGAAGGGCATCCAGAGAGTGGAGAAGACAGAAGGGAATCAAGAGAGATAAGGGTACAGAAGGGCATCCAGAGAGAGGAGAGAACGGAAGGGCATACAGACTGAGAAGAGAACAGAAGGGCATTCAGAGCGAGCTGTGGACAGAAGGGCATCCAGAAACAGGAGAAGACAGAAGGGCATCCAGAGAGGGGAGAAGACAGAAGGGCATATAGAGAGAGGATAGTACAGAAGGGAATCCAGGGATAGAGGGGTACATAAGGGCACCCGGAGTGATGAGAGAAGAGAAGAGCTTCCAGAGAGAAGAGTTACAGAAGGGAATCCAGAGAGAGGAGTAGACAGAAGGCCTCCTGAGAGAGGAGAGAACAAAGGGGCATCCGGTGAGAGGAGAGAACAGAAGGCCATTTAAAGAGTGGAGAGGACAAAAGGGGAACCAGAGAGAGGAGGACAAAAGGGCACCCAGAGAGAAGACAGAATGGCATCCAGAGGGAAGAGACGACAGAAGGAGATCCAGAGATATGAGATTACAGATGTGCATCCAGAGAGAGGAGAGGACAGAAGGGCAAACAGAGAGATGAGAGGAAAGAAGGGAATCTAGAGAGAGGAGAAAACAGAAGGGCATCCAGAGAGAGGAGAGGATTGAAGGCATCCAGAGAGAGCATAGAACAGAAGGGCATCTTGTGAGAGGAGAGAACAGAAGGACATTCAGAGAGAGGAGAGGACAGAAGTGCATCCAGGGAGAGGAGACGACAGAAGGGCATCCTAAGAGAGGAGAAGACAGAAGGGCATCTGGTTTGAGGAGAGAACAGAAGGGCATCCAGAGAGAGGAGAGAACAGAAGGGCATCTAAAGAGTGGAGAGTACAAAAGGGCATCTAGAGAGAGAGAGGCTGAAAAAAGGGCATCCAGAGAGAGGAGAAGACAGAAGGGCATCCAGAGAGAGGAGACAACAGAAGGGCATCCAGGGAGATGAGAGAACAGAAGATCATACAGAGAAAAAAGAGAAAAGAAGGACATCCAGAGAGATGAGAGAACAGAAGGACATCCAGAGAGAAGAGAAGACAGAAGGGCATCCAGAGAGAGGACAAGACAGAAGGGTATCCAGAGAGAGGAGAGAACAGAAGGTCATCCAGAAAGAGGAGAGAACAAAGGGCCATCCAGTGAGAGGAGAATACAGAAGGGCATGCAGAGAAAGGAGAGGACAGATGGGCATCGGTAGAGGCAAGAGAACAGAAGGGCATCCAGAGAGAGGAGAAAACAGAAGAACATCCAGACAGAGAAGAGGACTAGAGGACATCCAGAGAGATGAGAGAAGAGAAGAACATCCATTGAGAGGAGAAGAGAGAAAAACATACAGAGGGAGGAGAGGACAGAATGGCATCCAGAGAGAGGATAGAACAGAAGAACATCCAGAGAGAGGAGAAGACAGAAGGGCATCCAGAGAGAGGAGAGGACAGAAGGGAATCCAGAGAGGGGAGAGAACAGAAGGGCATCCAGAAAGAGGAGAGAACAATAGGGCATCCAGAGAGAGGAGAATACAGAAGGGCATTGAGAGAAAGGAGAGGACAGATGGGCATTGAGAGACGAGAGAACAGAAGGGCATCTAGAGAGTGGAGAAAACAGAAGAGCATCCAGACAGAGAAGAGGACAGCAAAGCATCTAGAGAGAGGAGAGAACAGAAGAACATCCATTGAGAGGAGAAGACAGAAAAACATACAGAGCGAGGAGAGGACAGAAGGGCATCCAGAGAAAGGAGAGAACAGAAGGGCATCCAGAGAGAGGAGAAGACAGAAGGGTATCCAGAGAGAGCAGAAGTCAGAATGGAATCAGGAGAGAGAAGGGTACAAAATAGCATCCAGAGAGAGGAGAAACAGAATGGTATCCTCAGAGATTAGAGAAGAGAAGGGCATCCAGAGAGAGGAGATGACAGAAGGGCATCCAGAGAGAGGACAAGAGAGAATGGCATCCAGATATAGGAGTGAACAGAAGGGCATCCAGGGATAGGGGAGTACATAAGGGCACCCAGAAAGTTGAGAGAACAGAAGAGCATCCAGAGTGAGGAGATACTGAAGGGCATCCAGAGAGAGGAGAGGATAGAAGGCATCCTGAGAGAGGAGAGAACAGAGGAGCATCCAGATAGAGAAGACAGAAGGGCATCCAGTGAGAGGAGAGGACAGAAGGGCATCCGGAGAGAGAAAAAGACAGGAGAGAATCCAGATAGAGAAGGGTACAGATGGGAATCCAGGGAGAGGAGAGAACAGAAAGGCATCCAGAGAGGGGAGAGAACAGAAGGGCATCCAGAGAGAGGTGAGGACAGAAGGGTATCCAGAGAGAAGAGAAGACAAAAGGGAATCCAGAGAGAAAAGAGGACAGAAAAGCATTCTGAGAAAGGGGAAAACAGAATGGCATATGGAGAGAGGAGGAAACAGAAAAGCATCCAGATAGAGGAGAGGACAGAATGGCATCCAGAAAGGGCTGAAGACAGAAGGGCATCCAGAGACAGGACAAGACAGAAGGGCATCCGGACAGAGGAGAAAACAGAAGGGCATCCGGAGAGATTAGAGAAGAGAAGGGCATCCAGAGAGAGGAGATGACAGAAAGGCATCCAGAGAGAGGACAAGAGAGAAGGGCATCCAGAGAGAGGAGAAAACAGAAGGGCATCCAGAGAGGGGAGAAGACAGAAGGGCATTCAGAAAGAGGAGAGAGCAGAAAGGCATCCAGGGATAGGGGAGTACATAAGGGCACACAGAGAGATGAGAGAACAGAAGAGAATCCAGAGAGAGGAGATACAGAAGGGCATCCAGAGAGAGGAGAGGATAGAAGGCATCCTGAGAGAGGAGAGAACAGAGGGGCATCCAGTGAGAGGAGAGAACAGAAGGCCATCTAAAGAGTGGAGAGGACAAAAGGGGAACCAGAGAGAGAAGAGGACAAAAGGGCATCCAGAGAGAGGAGAAGACAGAAGGGCATCCAGAGAGAAGAGACTACAGAAGGTGATCCAGAGATATGAGATTACAGTAGTGCATCCAGAGAGAGGAGAGGACAGAAGGGCAAACAGAGAGATGAGAGGAAAGAAGGGAATCTAGAGAGAGGACAAAACAGAAGGGCATCCAGAGAGAATAGAGGATAGAAGGTATCCAGAGAGAGGAGAGAACAGAAGGACATCCAGAGAGAGGAGAAGACAGAAGGGCATCCCAAGAGAGGAGAAGACAGAAGGGCATCCGGTGACAGGAGAGAACAGAAGGGCATCCAGAGGGAGGAGAGAACAGAAGGGCATCTAAAGAGTGGAGATTACAAAAGGGCATCTAGAGAGAGAGGAGGACAAAAGGGCATCCCCAGAGAGGACAAGACAGAAGGGCATCCAGAGAGAGGAGACAACAAAAGGGTATCCAGCCAGATGAGAGAACAGAAGATCATACAGAGAGAACAGAGAACATAAGGACATCCAGAGAGATGAGAGAACAGAAGGACAACCAGAGAGAGGAGAAGACAGAAGGGCATCCAAAGAGAGGACAAGACAGAAGGGCATCCAGAGAGGGGAGAGAAAAGAAGAGATCCAGAAAGAGGAGAGAACAATAGGGCATCCAGAGAGAGGAGAATACAGAAGGGCATACAGAGAAAGGAGAGGACAGATGGACATTGAGAGAGATGAGAGAACAGAAGGGCATCCAGAGATAGGAGAAAACAGAAGAGCATCTAGAAAGAGAAGAGGCTAGCAGGGCATCCAGAGAGAGGAGAGAACAGAATAACATCCATTGAGAGGAGAAGACAGAAAAACATACAGGGCGAGTAGAGGACAGAAGGGCATCCAGAGATAGGATAGAACAGAAGGGCATCCGGAGTGAGGAGAAGACAGAAGGGAATCAAGAGAGAGAAAAGGGCATCCAGAGTGAGGAGAGAACAGAAGGGCATCCAGAGCGGGCTGAGGACAGAAGGGCATCCGGATAGAGGAGAAGACAGAAGGGTATCCAGAAAGAGAAGTGTACAGAAAGGCATCCAGAGAGAGGAGAGAACAGAAGGGCATCCAGAGAGGGGAGACAACAGAAGGGTATCCAGAGAGAGGTGAGGACAGAATGGTATCCAGAGATAAGAGAAGACAAAAGGAAATCCAGAGAGAAAAGATGACAGAAGGGCATTCTGAGAAAGGGGAGAACAGAATGGCATTCGGAGAGATTAGAGAAGAGAAGGGCATCCAGAGAGAGGAGATGATAGAAGGGCATCCAGAGAGAGGAGAGGACAAAAGGGCAAACAGAGAGATGAGGATAAAGAAGGGAATCTAGAGAGAGGAGAAAACAGAAGGGCATACAGAGAAATGAGAGGATAGAAGGCATCCAGAGAGAGGAGAGAACAGAATTGTATCCAGTGAGAGAAGAGAACAGAAGGACATCCAGAGAGAGGAGAGGAGAGAAGGGCATCCTGAGAGAGGAGAAGACAGAAGGGCATACGGAGAGAGGAGAGAACAGAAGAGCATCCAGATAGAGGAGAGGACAGAATGGCATCCAGAGAGAGCTGAAGACAGAAGGGCATCCAGAGAAAGGACAAGACAGAAGGGCATCCAGACAGTGGACAAAACAGAAGGGCATCCAGAGAGAGGAGAAAACAGAAGGGCATCCAGAGAGAATAGAGAATGGAAAGTCATCCAGAGAGAGGAGATGAGTGAAGGGCATCCAGAAAGAGGACAAGAGAGAAGGGCATCCAGAGGGAGGAGAGAAAAGAAGCGCATCCAGAGATGTGAGAAGACAGAAAGGCATCCAGAGAGAGGAGAAGATAGAAGGGCATCCAGGGATAGGAGAGTACATAAGAGCACCCAAAGAGATGAGAGAACAGAAGAGAATCCAGAGAGAGAAGAGAACAGAAGGGCTTCTGGAGAGAGGAGAGGATAGAAGGCATCCAGAGAGATGTGAGAACAAAAGAGCATCCAGAGAGTGGAGAAACAGAAGGGCATCCAGAGTGACAAGATAATAGGAGGCATCCAGAGAGAGGAGAGAACAGAAAGTCATCCGGTGAGAGGAGAAACAGAAGGGCATCCAGAGAGAGGAGAGAATAGAAGCAATCGAGAGAGAGGAGGGAACAGAGGGGCATCCGGTGAGAGGAGAGAACAGAAGGGCATCTAAAGAGTGGAGTGGACAAAAGGGCATCCAGAGACAGAGGAGGACAAAAGGGCATACAGAGAGAGGAGAATACAGAAGGGCATCAAGAGAGAAGAGATGACAGAAGGGGATCCAGTAATACGAGAGTACAGAAGTGCATCCAGAGAGTAGAGAGGACAGAAGGGACACCAGAGAGATGAGAGGAAAGAAGGGAATCTAGAGAGAGGAGAAAACAGAAGAGCATACAGAGGGAGGAGAAAAAAGAAGGGCATCCAGAGAGAGGAGAGGATAGAATGCATCCAGAGAGAGGTGAGAACAGAAGGGCATCCGGTGTGACGAGAGAACAGAAGGGCATCCAGAGAGAGGAGAAGACAGAAAGGCATCCAGAGAGAGAAGAGGACAGAAGGGCATCTGGAGAGAAGAGAGGATAGAAGGCATCCAGTGAGAGGAGAGAACAGAAAGTCATCTTGTGAGAGGAGAGAACAGAAGGACATCCAGAGAGGGGAGAGGACAGAGGGCATCCAGATAGAGATGACAGAAGGGCATACAGAGAGAGGAGAAAACAGAAGGGCATCCAGAGAGAGAAAAGGACAGAAAGGCATATCCAGAGAGGAGAGAAGAGAAGGGCATCTAAAGAGTGGAGAGGACAAATAGCATCTAGAGAGAGAGGAGGACAAAAAGGCATCCAGATATAGGGGAAGGCATAAGGACATCCAGAGTGAGGGGACAACAGAGAGGCATCCAGAGTGATGAGAGAACAGAAGATCATACAGAGAGAAAAGAGAACAGAAGGACATCCAGAGAGATGAGAGAACAGAAGGACATCCAGAGAGATGAGAGAACAAAAGGACAACCAGAGAGAGGAGAAGACAGAAGGGCATCCAGAGAGAGGAGAGGACTGAAGGGCATCCGGAGAGAGGAGAAGACAGGAGGGAATCCAGATAGAGAAGGGTACAGATGCGCATGCAGGGAGAGGAGAGAACAGAAGGGCATCCAGAGAGAGGAGAGAACAGAAGGGCATCTAGAGCGAGGTGAGGACAGAAGGGCATCCAGAGCGAGGTGAGGACAGAAGGGAATCCAGAGTGAGGTGAGGACAGAAGGGTATCCAGAGAGAGGATAAGACAAAAGGGAATCCAGAAAGAAAAGAGGACAGAAGGGTATTCTGAGAAAGTGGAGAACAGAAGGGCATATGGAGATAGGAGACAACAGAAGAGCATCCAGATAGAGGAGAGGACAGAATGGCATCCAGGGAGAGGAGAGGAAAGAAGGGCATCCAGAGAGAGGAGAAGACAGAAGGGAATCAAGAGAGAGAAGGGTACAGGAGGGCATCCAGAGAGAGGATGAAACAGAAGGGCATCCTGAGTGAGCAGAAAACAGAAGGGCATCCAGAGCGAGCTGAGAACAGAAGGGCATCCAGATAGAGGAGAAGACAGAACGGCATCCAGAAAGAGAAGGGTACAGAAGGGCATTCAGTGCGAGGAGAGAACAGAATGGCATCCGGAGACAGGAAAACACAGAGGGGCATCCAGACAGAGGAGAAAACAGAAGGGCATCAAGAGAGGAGAAAACAGAAGGGTATCTGGAGAGATTACAGAAGAGAAGGTCATCCAGAGAGAGGAGATGACAGAAGGGCATCCAGAGAGAGGACAAGAGAGAAGGGCATCCAGAGAAAGGAGTGAACATAGGGCATCCAGAGATAGGGAAATACAGAAGGGTACCCAGAGAAATGAGAGAACAGAAGAGCATCCAGAGAGAGGAGATACTGAAGGGCATCCAGAGAGAGGAGAGGATAGAAGGCATCCTGAGAAAGGAGAGAACAGAGGGGCATCCAGAGAGAGGAGAAGACAGGAGGGCATCAAGAGAGAGAAGAGGACAGAAGGGTATCCGGAGAGAGGAGAGAACAGAAGGGCACCCAGGAAAAGAAGAAGACAAAAATGCATCCAGAGAGAAAAGTGTACAGAAAAACATCCAAAGTGGTGTGAGAATAGAAGGACATCCAGAGAGAGGAGAAGACAGAAGGGCATCCATACAGAGGAGAGAACAAAGGGGCAACCAGAATGAGGAGAGACTAAAAGGGCATCCAGAGAGAGGAGAAGACAGAATGGTATCCAGAGAAAGGAGAAGACAGATGGGCATTGAGAGAGTCGAGAGACAAGAAGGACATCCAGAGAGAGAAGAAAACAGAAGAGCATCCAGATAAGAGGATTGCAGGGCATCCAGAGAGAGGAGAGAACAGAAGAACATCAATTGAGAGGAGAAGACAGAAAAACATCCAGAGCGAGGAGAGGACAGAAAGGCATCCAGAGAAAGGAGAAAACAGAAGGGAATCCGGAGAGAGGAGAAGACAGAAGGGGATCCATAGAGAGGAGAGTACAGAAGTGCATCCAGAGAGAGGAGAGGGCAGAAGGGCAACCAGAGAGATGAGAGGAAATAAGGGAATCTAGAGAGAGGAGAGAACAGAAGGGCATCCAGAGGGATGAGAAAACAGAATGGCATCCAGAGAGATGGGAGGACAAAAGAGAATCTAGAGAGAGGAGATAACAGAAAGGCTTCCAGAGAGAGGAGAAAACAGAAGGGTATCCAGAGAGAGGAGAGGATAGAAGGCATCCAGAGAGAGGAGAGAACAGAAGGACATCTGCTGTGAGGAGAGAACAGAATGGCATCCAGAGAGAGGAGAAGAGAGAAGGGCATCCAGATAGAGAAGAGGACTGAAGGGCATCCGGAGAGAGGAGAGGACAGAAGGGCATACGGAGAGAGGATAGAACAGATGGCATCCAGAGGTAGGAGAAGATAGAATGGCATCCAGAGAGAGGAAAGGACATAAGGGCATCTCGAGAGAGGAGAGAACAGAAGGGCATCAAAAGTGTGGAGAGGACAAAAGGACATCCAGAGGGAGAGGAGGACAAAAGGGCATCCAGAAAGAGGAGAAGACAGAAGGCCATCCAGAGAGAGGAGCTGACAAATGGGTGTCCAGAGAGATGAGAGGACAGAAGGGCATCCAGATAGAGTAGAGAACAGAAGAACATCCAGTGAGAAGAGAAGACAGAAAAACATCCAGAGGAAGGAGAGAACAGAAGGTCATCCAGACAGAGGATAGAACAGAAGGCCTCCAGAGAGAGGCAAAGACAACAGGGCATCCAGAGAGAGGAGAAGACAGAAAGGCATCCAGAGAGGAGAAGACAGAACGGCATCCAGAGAGAGGAAAGGACATAAGGACATCCCGAGAGATGAGAGAACATTAGAGAATCCAGAAAGAGGAGAGAACAAAGGCCCATTCAGAGAGAGCAGAAGACTGAAGGACATCCAGATAGAGAAGAGGACTGAAAGACATCTGGAGAGAGAAGAAGACAGAAGGGCATCCAGAGAGAGGAAAGAACAGAAGGGCATCCAGAGACAGGAGAGAACAGAAGGGCATCCAGAGAGAGGAGAAGACACAATGGCATCTGGAGAGAGGAGAGAACAGAAGGGCATCCAGAAAGAGGAGAGTACAGAAGGGCATAAAGAGAGAAAGACAGAAGGGAATCCAGATAGAGGAAAGAACAGAAGGGCATACAGAGAGAGGAGAGAAGAGTAGAACATCCAGAGAGAGGAGAAGACAATAGGGCATCCAGAGAGAGGAGAGAACAGAAGGGCATCCAGAGAGAGTAGAGAACATAAGGGCATCCAGAGAGAGAAGAGAACAGAAGGGCATCCAGATAGAGGAGAGTACAGAAGGGCATCAAGAGAGAGGAGAAGACAGAAGGAAATCCAGAGAGAGGAGGAGGCAGAATTTCCTCCAGAGAGAAGACAGAGCAGAAGGGCATCCAGAGAGAGGAGAGGAAAGGAGGGCATTCACATAAAATAGTACAGAAGGCCATACAGAGAGAGGAGAGAACAGAAGGGCATCCAGAAAGAGGTGAGAACAGAAGGGCATTCAGAGAGAAAAGAAGACAGAAAGGAATCTAGAGTGAGGAGAGAATTGTAGGACATCCAGAGAGAGGAGAAGGCAGAAGGGCATCAGAAGAGAGGGGAGAAGAGAAGGGCATCGGGAGAGAGGAGAAGACAGAATGGCATCCAGAGAGAGGAGATGACAGAAGGGCATCCAGAGAGAGGAGAAATTAAAAAGCCAATACAGAGAGTGGAGAGAACAGAAGGGGATCCAGAGAGAGAGGAGAAAACAGAAGCGCATCCAGAAAGAGGTGAGAACAGAAGGGTATTCAGAGAGAAAAGAAGACAGAAGGGTATCTAGAGTGAGGAGAAAATTGTAGGGCATCCAGAGAGACGAGAAGACAGAAGGGCATCAGAAGAGAGGAGAGAAAAGAGGGCATCTGGAGAGAGGAGAAGACAGAATGGCATCCAGAGAGAGGAGATGACAGAAGGGCATCCAGATGAGAGGAGAAATTAAAAAGCCAATACAGAGAGTGGAGAGAACAGAAGGGCATCCAAAGAGAGGAGAAGACAGAAGGGCATCCAGAGAGAGGAGAGGATAGAAGGGAATCCAGAGAGAGGAAAGAACAGAATCGAATCCAGAGAGAGGAGAGTGCAGAAGGGAATACAAAGAGAGAAGAAGACAAAAGGGCATTCGGAATGAGGAGAGAACATAAGGGCCTCCAGAGAGAAGAGAAAACAGAAGGGCATCCAGAGAGAGGAGAAGACAGAAGGGCATCCAGAGAGAGGAGAGGATAGAAGGGAATCTAGAGAGAGGAGAAGACAGAAGGGAATCCATAGAGAAGAGAACAGAAGGGCATCCAGTGAGAGAAGAAGCCAGAAGGGAATCCAGAGAGAGGAAAGAACAGAACAGAATCCAGAGTGAGGAGAGTGCAGAAAGGAATACATAGAGAGAAGAAGACAAAAGGGCATCCAGAATGAGGAGAGAACATAAGGGCATCCAGAGAGAAGAGAAAACAGAAGGGCATCCGGACAGAGGAGAGAACAGAAGGGCATCCCGAGAGAGGAGAAGACAGAAGTGCATTTGGAGAGAGGAGAGGACAGGAAGAGAATAGAAGGGTATCCTGAAGGAGGAGAAGACAGAAGAGAATCCAGAGAGAGGAGAGAACAGAAAGGCATTTGGATATAGGAGAAGACAGAAGGGCATCCAGA
>NW_023046297.1:0-61140 GCF_011762505.2 Arvicanthis niloticus
ATTTTGAATAGTCAATATACAGAAATTTCAAATTCATATTAAGTATCCATGAGTTGAAATTTACAATTTAATATATTAACTAACCCTATATTTTAAAAATTTCTTATTTTAATATTAAACTAGTCCTATATGTGAAAATTTAAATTTTAATATTAACTAGTCCTACATTTGAATTTACAATAAAATTTTTAGTTTTTATTTACAAACTTCTAATTTTTATATAAAGTTAGTGCCTATACTGAAATTTCTAATTTAATTATTAACTAGTTCTATATTGAAAATTTTTTACATTTTGATTTAATTAGTAATATACATGAAATCCAATTAAATAATAAATACCCTTGTATTGAAAAATTTACAATTTAACATTCACTAGTCCCATATTTGAAATTGACAGTTTAATGTTAACTAATCCTATATGGAAATTTTGCAATACTTGATATTTTCAACTTAATATTAAAATAGTTCAATATGACAATTTCAAATGTAATGTTAACAAAGTTGTATGTTAGAAAATTTACTAATTTTAATGATTACTAAGTAATATTAACTAGTCCTAATAAAAATTAACAGTTTAATGTTAACTAGTTCTGAATTCAAATTTACATATTTCAAAATCTTCAATTTATTATTGAAACTAAGTCTATATAGTGAAATTTTATAATTTAACTAGTTCCGATATGAAATTTACAATTTAAATGTTATCTCTAGTCCTATATTTGAAATGTATAATTCATTAACATTTCATACTTCATTGGAGCTAGTCTATATTGAATTTCAAAATGAAATGTTCAAACTCTTCATACACAAGAATAGTCTAAGTTAATTATTAACTAGTTATATATTGAAATTTCAAATTTAATGTTATCTATGTTTAAAGTTTTAAAATTTCCAATTAATATTAACAATTCTATATTGCATTTTTATTACCTGATTTTAACTAGTCCTATATTAAAATTTAAATTAATATTTAAATAGTCCTATATTAAAAAGGTTATTTAATGTTTAACTAGTCCCTTATTTAAAATTACAATGCTTAGACCTGTCTAATTCAATATTAACTAAGTCCTGTATTAAAAATTTAAATTTAATGTTACACTAATTCATATACAGAAGTTTCAAAATTAATAAAAACTTTGTCCTATACTGAAATTTACCAATACTCTTAACTAGTTCTTAATAATTGAAATTTCCAATTTAATATTAACTAGTCCAATATTGAAATTTACAATCTTATTTCATAAAATTCCTATATTGAAATTTCAGATTTATGTTTAACCCAGTCCTATGTTGAAATTACCAATTCTGACAGTTCCAATTATAATTAATGAGTTACCTATATTAAAATTTTATTATTTATTGTTTAATTAGTCCATATATCGAGATTCCCTTTTTAGTATAACTAGGGCTTATATTAAAATTACAATTTAATTCTAACTAGTCCTATATTGGCATTTACAATTTAATGTAAACTAGTTTATATTAAATTTTTAATTTAACATTAACTAGTTTTATATTAAAATTAACATCTTAGTGTTAAACTAGTCCTATTTGAAATTACAATTTCATATTAAACTAGTTTTATTTGAAATTTTGAATATTTTAACAAATACTCATAGAATTTACAATACTCTGACATATCCCAATTTAATATTATCTTAGCTTATTAAAATTTACAATTTAATATAAATAATTATGGAATGAAAATGTCAATATAATATTAACTTTCATATATTGCAATTACGTTAATATTTACTAGTCTTACATTGAAATTTACAATTTAATATTAACTAATACTATATTGAAAATTACAATTTCATTTTAATAGTCCTGTATTGAAATTTAACAATGTCATTTAAATAAGTCTTATATTGAAATTTAAAATTTAATATTAACTAGTACAGTATTTAAGTTTAATTTAAATTTGATTTAATTTCAACTAGTTTTATATTGAATTATACAATACTTTGTTATTTCCAATTTATTTAATAAGTCCTATACTGAAATTTAGAATTTAATGTTAACTAGTCCTATATTGAAATTTACAATTTTAATTGTAACTAGTATTATATTGAAATTTACAATTTAATTTTATCCAGTCCTATATTGAAATTACAATTCTTTGAAATTTCTAATTAAATATTAAACTAATTCTATATTAAAATTTAAAATTCAATGTTAATTTGTCATAGGACAGTTTTCAATTTAATATTAACATTATTATTATTTTAATTATATGTTATTTATTATTTTATAACAATATTATTAGTATTTGCATATTATTTTATAGAGACCATAGTATTAGTAAGTATAGTATAGTATTAGTATTAGTATTAGTATATTATTATTACAGAGACTAGCACATTTGTAAGCTCCCATGTATGCTGAGTGCAGATCTTCCAGTAACATATTTCCTCAGGGTTCAACAATCTAATATTTTATTATTATTATTATTATTATTATATTATTATTATTATTCTATTTTTATTGTCAGTATTATTAATAAATAATTATATTATCATTAATTTCTTTATGTCATTGTTATTGGTATACAATTATTTCAGTATTATTTCAGTATTATTGGTATTAATTTTATAATTAATTTAACATCTTTACTATTACTTTATAATATTATAATATAATTTATTCCACCATGATTACCTTAGAATATACTTACACATAATTTGCCACCCATATCATCATGATTACATTAAAAATATCAAGTACATGTGAACCGGCCAAATATTCCTCATGGTGATTACGTTAGAATATGATGTACATGTGAACTTGCTACACTCTAATCCTGTGTTATTGTTACACCCAAGCTGTGTGTGTCACACACACTCTCTTTCATATTATTCTCGCACCTACAGTGTGTGTGTCATGCATGCTCTTTTCCCATATTATTGTCACAACCACACATTATGTGTCAAAAACTCTTCCTGTGTTATTGTTTACACCCATGCTGTGTATGTGTCCAAATGCTCTCTTCCAATGTTATTGTCACACTACTCTGTGTGTGTTACACACTCTCTTTTCCTCTGCTATTGTCATACCCAAGCTGTGTGATCTCTTCCCATGTTTTTTCACAAAAAAGCTATGTGTCGCACCAACTCTCAACCCGTGTTATTGTCACAACATTTGTTGTGTGTGTCACATGCTCTTTCCATGTTATTATCACAACCAAGTTGTGTGTGACACACTCTCTATTCCCATGGTATTTCACAACCATGCTATGTGTGTCTCCCACACTTTCTTCCCACATTATTGTCACAACCATGCTGTGTGTGTTACACATGCTTTCTTTACGTGTTACTGTCACAACCACGCTATGTGTGACACACATGCTCTTTTCCCATGGTATTTTCACACCCATGCTGTGTATGTCACCCACTATGTCACTCTCTCCCCTGCTATTGTCACACCAATGCTGTGTCTGTCACAAATGTTCTCTTCCCATGTTACTGTTACAACCATACTGTGTATAACACACACATGCTCTCTTCCTGTGTTATTGTCACATCAGCGCTGTGGTGTCACACCTGTGCTTTCATACATGCTCTTTTTCAGTGTTATTGTCACCACCACACTGTGTGTCACAGACTCTCTTCTGTGTTATTGTCACAACCACGCTGTGTGTGTCACAGTTTCTCTTCCTGTGTTATTGTCACAAAAATTTTGAAGATCCCTTGATATGTCATGTAATCTCAAATAATATGTGGACAAAGGTGAGGTTTTCATTGGTTTCTTTAGAGGTAACCACACTAATAAATAAAAATAAATAAAGAAAGAATCACAAACATATTAAAAAAATAAAATGAAATAAAATAAAAATAAAAAGAAAAAACAAATAAAAATAATAAAAATGAATAAAATGAAATAAGATAAAAATAAAAATAAATGAAAACAAATAAACAAACTTAAAATATAAAATAAGATAAACACAAATAAATAAAAACAGATAAAAACAATAAAAACAAAACAAACAAATTAAAAACAAAAAAATATAAAATTAAATTTAAAAATGAATTAAAATTAAATAAAAAAGTAATAAAAACAAATGAAAAATAAAAAACAAATAAAAATTTAAAAATAAAACAAAATAGTAAAAAATAAAACAACAACTAAAAATTAAAAAATACAATAAATAAAAAAAAATAAAATAAAAACAAAAAGAAGTGGCATAAAATAAAAACAAATATAATAAATAAAACAAATAAAAAATAAAAATTAAATAAAAAATAAAATAAAAAACAAATAAAACAAATAAAAATAAATAGAAATATATAATAAATAAAATTAAAAACAAAAAACAAAGATATTAAGAAATAAAAACAAATAAAATAAATAAAAATAAATTTAAAAACAACTAAAAAGAAAAATAACAATAAATAAATAAATACTCCATTCCAACTCCTATATTCATGTAGGTGTATCTCAAACAAAAGGTAATCCTTTTTCCATGTAAAATCAGCTGTCCTCACACATTGCTACAATGCGTTTTATTTTTTTGTCAACTGTGGTGTGTGCCCTCAGTATGAAATAAAATTCTGGTATGTCATCCAAGAACCTTGTAACAGACAATGTATTTTTATCTTCATAAAGGGGGATTAATTTCCTGAGTGATGAGTTTGTATAAATTCTATCATTTAATTTACCTGCTTTCCAGTGTACTTTTTCAGATGCTTCATGGGATGCCATGGGTGGTGGTCATGTCAGTTATCATGCTATAATGCTGTTTCTTTTTAAAATAATTTTCAATTGAATTTAATTTAATTTATTATATAACGTCTCACACTACAATGTTATTTCCTTTGTTTTTAATATGTTTATTTTAATTTAATCATCAATTCTCACATTACACTGCTATTTCTTTTTTAGTATTTTTAGTTTAAATTTTTATTTTATTGTATCAGTTCTCATAATACAAAGCTATTCTTTTTTACTTTTTAAAAATATTATTTAATACAATTAATTTTTATTGCATAATTTATTTTATTTTGTATTTTTCATTTTTATTTTATTTATTTTTATTGCATTGGTAATTTATTCACATTTTAGACATCATTTACTTGACCTGTTTTCCATCCTAAAACCCATTTTCCCATCCCCCTTCCTTCATTTTGCTTTTATAACATTTTAATAACATGCATTAAAAATTCAATCTTGTTTACTTGAGAACAAAAGGAAAATCACTCTACTTTAAAAGCAGACATTGATAGACCACACATACATATTAAGATATGTACATGTGATCGTTTGTGCCGTTGGCTTGGAGAACTTGTATTTCAATTTCATCTGTGTAGTTTTGTACATTTTAGATTATATAATATATATTATATAACATATATAACATAATGTATACTATATAGTATACTATACAATATATGCTATATATTGCATGCAATATACTATGTACTATGTACTATATACTACAGAATTGTATCTATCATATATATTTTATACACCACATATAAACTATACTGTATATATTATATATAATATATAAAATGTATATTACATATATAATATGTATGATGTAACTTATAAATAATTATATAAACATGATATATAATAAATATATATTAAATGTCATATATATATACCATAATACAATATATATGTGCTATAAAACCTAGAATGTATATATATATATACATATTATATATACATATATGTATATATATATATATAATATAGCTTTAGGTTTGCAATTGTTCTAGAGTAGATTATAACTATAATGAATGTCTGATGTTATTTTTTAACAAAACAATATGCTGGTTTAATTAGATTATTTCAACTGCAAAACAAGGCTGCTTTATGGAATCATTGTAATGATCTCCTAAATTTATCATTCCCATAAGTCATAAATAAACATAATATGTCGTTATAAAGCAAACCCAGAGAAACTGTCTTAAACAATCATAATCAATACATCATTATAAAGCAAACCAATAGAAATACTGTCACAATAAATAATAATAGATACATCATTATAAAGCTAACCCAGAGAAACTCTGTTTCATTTAATCAATCATAATCAATATGTCATTGTAAAGAAAACCCAAAAAACTCTGTCTCAATCAATCATGATCAATACATCATTATAAAGCAAAAATTTACTAAATTTATCATATTATTCCATATTACATTATATAACATATTATTATTAAGATACTGTATTATACACTAAAATTAATGTATTATAAATATTATATTATCCATTTATGAAAAAGAATATATTATATTTGTTCATGACAATTATTTATTTTCAGATTCTAATTTTTTTCTGAAGTGTAAATTTAAATGTTATGTAAATTAAATATCCAATGATAAAAAAGAATGTTAAATATATCATACCCTATTATATTAACTATATTTTATAGTATTATATATTTATATATTATATAATATTAATATATTATTATAATATATTATATATATTGTAATTTCTAAAAATAAATAGGATATATTGTATTTCTTCATGCCGTTATTCAATTTTAGATTCTAATTTTTTTCTAAAATGTATGTGAAATGTCAATAAAATATCAAATAATAAAGAAGGATGTATTTAAATTTATGATATTATGTTATATATTATTGTAGTATATATTATTATCATATGATAATATATTATATACTACAATACTATATTATTATAATATATTGTATGTCATTAAACATTGGTGTTTGTATATGATCATCTCCTCATGTGACTTCATTCAAACTTATGAATTTGATTGTTTTGATTTATTCAGAAAATAAATGCATAAATAATAAAATAAATGAAAAAAAAGGATAAATGTGATTTCTGATTCAGCATTCATGATCGATGATCAATATCTGTGATCAATACTCCATTAGCTACAGGTCATGGTTCACCCTATATATTATTATTAACATTTAATTTATGGGTGTGACATCACGATTGTGACATCACAGGTGTGACATAATGGCTATGTTTAAACAGGGATGACAACATGAGTGTGACACCATGTATGATACCATGGGTATGACATGGGTATGAATCATGGGTACAATATCACAGGCATAAAATCACTAGTGTGAAATCATGATTATGACATCACGAGTGTGACATCATGGATAAGACAAAATTGGTGTGACATCATGATTGTGATATCAAAAGTATGACATCATAAAGCATGGCATAAGTATGTCATGTTTATGAATCATGGGTATGACACCATAAGTGTGACATCATGGGTGTGCCATGTGTTTGACATCATGAGTATGATTTGGGTATGACATGGGTATGAATCATGGGTGTGTCATTACAGGTATAACATCATGATATGACATTACAGGCATGACATCATTATTTTGACATTAAGTATAGGACTTTATGGGTGTGACATAATGAGTGTCACAAAATTGTGACATCATGGGTGTAATATCATGGGTATAACATGGGTACGACATGTGTATGATATTACAGGTATGACATCATGGGTGTGACAACATGACTGTGACCTCAGTGGTATGAAAATACAGGTGTGACACCATGAATGTGACATCATGAGTGTGATATCAACTGTATGATATCATGAGTATGACATGGGTATGACATGGGGTGAGACATTGGTATGAATCATGAATATGACATCATCAGTGTGACATTATGGGTGAGACATAATGGGTGTAACCTCATGACATCATGGGGTGACATAATTGATATAACATCATGGGTATAATGTCATGTGTGTGTCATCAAGTGTATGACATATTGAGTATGCCCTCATGTGTGTGAAATCACAAGTATGACATCATAGGTATGATATGGTTATGAATCAAGGTTATGATTGTGACTACATGGGTGTGAACATTATGGGGTGTGACATCACAAGTATGATATCATGAGAGAGGAATTAAGTGTATGATATCATGCATATGACAAGGGTATGAATCATGGGTAAGTCATCACCAGTATGATATCACAAGTATGACACCGTGGCTGTTACATCATGGGTTTGACATAATTGTTGTGATATGAATCTGTATGATATCAACTTTATGACATCATGGCTATGACATCATGGGTATGAACTCATTAGTGTGACATGATAATGACATCAAGTGTATGATATGATTCCAACATCAATTGTAGGACATCATGGGTGTGACATCATGGGTGTGAAATTATGAGTGTGAAATTACACGTGTGACATCACAGGTATGACCTCATGTGTGTGACATCATGGGTATGAATTATGACATCACAGCTATGACATTGCAGGTGTGACATCACAGGTGTTGCATCACGGTTGTAACATCATGGTCATGATATCATGAGTGTGACATTCAACTGTATGACATCACGGGTATGTCATAGTAAGGAATCATTGATATGACACCACAGGTGTGACATCATGGGTGTGACATCATGAATATGATATCACAATGTGACATCATGATTATGACATAACGTGAATGACATAAGAAGTGTGACATCTAAGTACATCACAAGTGTCACCTCATGGCTGTGACATTACGGTTGTGACATAATGGGGTGTGACACCATAGGTATGACATTACAGGTATGACATGATGAGTGTGACATCACAAGTGCGACATCACATGTTTTGACATAATAGATGTGACATTATTGGTGTGATATCATGGGTGTGACATCCAAAGTCTGACATCAAGTGAATGGACACTATGGGTATGGCATGTGTATGAGATAGGTATGAATCATGGGTATGACATGATGGGTGTGACATTATAGGTGTGACATCACACATGAGACATCACAGGTATAACAAATGTGACATCAAAAGTGTGACAGCACTGTTGTGACATTTGGTTGTGACATCATGATAGTGACATCAATTGGAGGACATCATGGGTATGTCATCATGGCTGTCACATCACAGGTGTGATATCATGTGTGTCACATCATGGGAATGATATCACGAAGTGAAATCTTGATTGTGAAATAAAATGAAGAACATAATGTGTGGGACATCAAGAATATGACATCATAGATATGACATTGGTGTGACATCAAATGTATGACAACATGATTGTGACATCAATTGTAGGACATTAGGGGTATGACATCATGAGTGTGACATCATGAATGTGACATCATGAGTGTGACATTACGGTTGTGACATTATAGGTGTGACATGGTGTGAAATTATGAGTGTGACATTACCAGTATGACATCACTGGTGTGACAACAGGTATATGAGTGTGATATCATAATTGTGACATCACAGGTGTCAAATCATAGGTGTGACATCATGACTATGACATCATCGGTGTAATATCAAGTGTTTGACAGTTGAGACATCACAGTTGAGACATGACCAGTGTGAATTTATGGGTGTGACATTATATGTGTGATATCACAGGTATGACAATGTGGGTATGAAATGTGTATAAATCAAGGGTGTGATATCATAGGTTTGACATCACAGTTGAGACATCACAGGTGTAACATTATGAATGTGACATCACAGGTGTGACATCATAGGTGAAACATCATGAGTGTGACATCCGGTGTTAGACATCATGTTTCTGAAATCATGAGCATAATATCATGAGTGTGACATCGTGATTATGAGATCAATTGTAGGACCTCACAGGTATGACATCATGATATGACATGACATCACAGGTGTAACATTATGAATGTGAAATCACGTGTGTAGCATCACAGGTGGGACATCATGGGAAAGACAACACGACATTGACATCATGGGAGTGGCATAACAGGTGTGACATTATTTGTATGATATCATGTTTGTTACACAAATTGTAAGACATCAGATTAATAACATCATGGATGTGACAAAATGAGTGTGACATCACTAGTATGACAAAAGATGTATATCATCACAAGTATGACATCATGGGTGTGACTTAACAGATATGATACCATGTGTGTGAAATCACAGTTGTGACATCATAGGTGTGACAATGGTATGACATCATGTGTGTGAAATTATGGGTGTGACATTATACATGTGACATCACAAGTATAACATCACAGGAGTGACATCACAGGTATTGCAGAACGAGTATGAAATATATATTAATCATGGTTGTGATATCATCGGTTTGACATCACAGTTGAGACATGACAGGTGTAACATTATGAGTGTGATATCACAGGTGTGACATCATGCATGTGACATCACGAGTGTGGCATCCGGAGTCTGACATCAAGTTAATGACATTATGTGTATGACATGTGTATGAGATGGGTATTAATCATAGGTATGACATCATGAGTGTGACATTATAGGTGTGACATTACACATGAGACATTACAGGTGTAATGTTATGAGTGTGACATCAAGGATGTGGCATCACTGTTGTGACATTTTGGGTGTGACATCATGATAGTGACATCAAGTGTATGAGATTAACTGTGATTATGAGATTAACTGTAGGACATCACAGGTATGACAACATGAGTGTGACATCATGGGTATCACATCACTGGTGTGAGATTTGGGGTGTGACAATTCATGACATCACATCCATGATGTAACACTCATGATATTATACCCATGATTCTTACCTATGTCATACCCATGTCATATCCATGATGTCATACACTTGATGTCACACCTGTGATATCACACACATAATGTTACACCTAAGATGACTCAGCTGTGATATCAAGCCTATATCATACTCATAATGTCACACCCATGATGTCATATTACTTGATGTCACACCCATTATGTCCTTCACTTTATGTCACAATCATGATGTCACAACGTGATATCACACTCATGATGTCACAATTATGATGTCACAACTGTGGTGTCACACTCATCATGTCACACCTGTGGTATCATACCCATGATTTATTACCATGAAATACCCATGTCATACCCATGAAGTCTTACATTTAATGTCATACTCATAATATCACACCCATGATGACACACCCATGATGTAACACATGTGATGTCACACCTGTAATTTCATAGCTGTGATGTCATACTCATAATTCATACCCATGTCATACCCATGATGTCACACACATGATGTAGTACACGTCACACACATGATGTCATACACTTGATGTCTCATACATGATATCATACCCATAATGTCCTATTTATGACTCATAACCATATCATACCTAATGATGTAATATACTTGATGTAACACTCATGATGTCACACCATTTATGTCAAACACATGAAGTCTTACCCATGATGTTACACAGTGATGTCACACCCTTAATGTCATACTCATGTCACACTCCTGATGTCACACCTGTGATTTCACACACATTATGTCACACCCATGATGTCTTACTGATGATATCACGCCCATGATGCTACACCTGTGATGTCACAACCATGATGTCACACTCCTGATGTCATTCATACCCCATTATTTCACAAATATGATGTCACACCCATGATTTATACACCTTTCATACCCATACAATGTTCACTTGCAAGTGATTAGTCTAATGTAGTCAGGATGGAAGCCATGATGTGTTCACATGTACTTGACATTCTAATGTATTAACCATGATGAAAGTGATGTGTTCACGTGTACATGATATTCTAATGTAATTACCTGTTATGGATGCCATGCATGTTCAGGTATACATGTTATTCACATGTAATCACTGTGATGAAAGCTGTGGCATGGTAACATGTATGTGATATTCTAATGTAATCATCAAAATTAGAGCCTTGGTGTATTCAGTTCATACAATTGGAGGCTGACAATAATAATAATAATAATAATAATAATAATAATAATAATAATAGTAATAGTAATAGTAATGATAATAATAATAAAATCCTAATAAAATAAATATTATTAATAATAAAATTGATAATAGTTATAATATTAATAATAATATGACAATTATAAAATAATAAGCTAAAAATAAGCCGGGCAGTGGTGGTGCACGCCTTTAATCCCAGCACTTGAGAGACAGAGGCAGACGGATTTCTGAGTTCTAGGCCAGGCCTGGTCTACAGAGTGAGTTCCAGGACAGCCAGGGCTACACAGAGAAGCATTGTCTCATAAAACCAAAGAAAAAGAAAGCTAATAATAATAATATAATAATAAAATTATAGCAATAATATTGATAATAATGTAATAATAACATACTAAAATCTAATATTGATACTACTAATAATACACATTTAATAATAGTACTAATAAATATTAATAATGCAATAATGATATAATAATGAAATAATACCTATATTTATATTATTAATAAAAAACAATAATATAAAAATAATTATACAATAATACAATTATACTATAATATGTTAATAATAATTATAAAAATAACAATAATAAAAATAATAATGAAAAAATATAATAATAAATTTTTAATAACGTTGATTATAAAATATAAATAATACTAATAAATATAAATATTAATATTAATATTAATATAATGATATAATAATAAAATAATACACATACTAATGTTATCAATAATAATAAAATAATAATACTACAATAATATTATAATAATGATAGCCATAAAATAATAAAATAATAATATTGATTAAATAACAATGACATAATAATAATATTAAATTAATAATGATGTAATATTAATATAATATAATCAAATGATAGTAATAATAATGAAATATTCATAATAATAATATGATGAGGATGAAATAACAAAATACTAATAATAATTTGAAATTAGAATAGATGATAAAATATAATAAAGTATTACTACTAATAATAATAATTAATTAGACTGTTTCAACCTTGAGAAAATATTGTTTCTCTAGAAGGTCTACACTCGGTCACATGAGAGCTTACAAATTACAAATAATATATTACTATTTCTATTTTCATTTATGTTGACATTGATTTTATCATTGACATTCACATTCACATTCATATTTATATGTTTATTTTTATATTTACATATGTATATTTTAACACATTATTGATATCAACATTATATAATTTATTGGTTTCAGTATTTAACATAAACTGTATTAACTATTTTATTTCTTTGTTCCGTGGCCTGTGCCTGGTTGAATGTATGGTGAATGCCATAATGTTTGATTCAAAATTGGCTAAAATGTAATTAAAATGATATAAAAGCAAAAAGCAACAGGGGGAATGGAGAGATGATAACATTGGAAAAGTCAATAAGTAAATTAGAAAAAAATCTAATTAAAGTATCCAATTAAAAATATTGATTAAAATATCTAATAAAAGTATCTAATGAAAAATCTATTAAAATATGCAATTAAAGTATTAATAAAGAATCCAATACAAAATATTGAAATAAAACAATCAAAGCAATCCAATAAAAATATATATAATAAAAATATCCTATAAAAATATCTAATAAAATATAACCAATGAATAAAATTATTAATAAAAAAATACAGTAATAAAAATACCAATAGAATGTGAAACATAAATAAAAAAAGTTATAAGTTTTTTATGCTAACAGGATATAAATTAATGTAAATAAGTAAAATATCCAATATTTTTTTTTAAAAAATCATATTAAAAAAGAGGAAATAATTATTGATTATGCCTAAAGGCATAATTCAAATTATATAGGACACAAAACATTACATAATTTATATAAGTAATATATTTGACATATTTTATATAAGTTATATAATTTATCTATTTCATACAATTTATATAATTACTTGTTTTATATAATTTACATAATTTCAAATAATTTATATGATTTGTATAGTTTTATATAATTTACAAGATTTCATATAGTTTATATAATTTATAAATTTTTTAAAAATGTACATAAATTATATCACTTATATAATATATACAATTTTATATAATGTGTATATATTATACAATTTTCAGTTACATAGACGTGTAAATGTATTAATGGCTACCATCAACACCTAATGGTACATATATTATCATTATATTTATATTATATATATTATATATTTACATTATCATCATATTTTCATTTAATTTATATTATATAATTAAATTATACTTATATATTAACAATATTATCCTATTTATATTTTCATTATAATACAAATTATAATGAAATATTTCAATTATAAATTATAATAAAATAAAGTAAAAATAGTAAATAAATGTATACAAATAAAATAAATACATTATATATTACATTTTTTTATAAACATTGGGAAAAATACATATATAAAAAATATGTTATATATATTGTATGTAACAAATGTAATAAATGAAAAACATATAAATAACCATATGTATAACAAATAAATATACATATATAAATAAATATATATTAAAATTATGATGAATATATTAAATTTATAATTTATAATATGTAAAATAAATATATTCTAAATATTGCATATATAACAAATATTATTTATAAATATATATTATATTTATTATAAATATGATAAATAATGTATAACTTAATATATATCTTTACTATATAATAAATATATAAATAATATACCTAAATGAATATATTATATATCAAATATATAATAAATAATAAAAACATAATATTTAAATGTATTACATATATTATATTTGATAAATACCGTAATATAGATGTAAGTAATATACATATATATCATATATTCTTTAAGTAAACATAGGTTTTAAATCTACTGTTTGACTTACTTATAATGTGGTAAAGGAATCCGTAGTTTTTTTCAAACTCTTGACTAGCACAAAAAAAATTCTGGAATTTGGTAACATTTATTATATTTACACTATGTGTAACACATAAAATATGTTTATTTGTATATATTTACTTATGTTTTCATATACAATATATAATAACAATATGTAATAATTTTATGTAATTTTATATAAGTTACATAATTTATATAATTTATATAATGTGTAAAAAAACCTGTTTGATAATTTTGAAGACATTGTTGTAAACACTAGTGATAAAAATTGAAATAAAGAGAAAAATTTGACAAAAAATATATAATTCACATAAGGAAGAAATGATTAAAATGATGACAAACAGAAAAAATATAAAAAAAAACCTTGAAAACTGGTTTTTAAATAATTCCTAGAAAAATTGAATGTGACATGAATGAAATTCCTTATTCCCTGGGGCATCGGGGTCATGGGGGCTGGGAAATAAACCCGGACTTGGGCTTTGGGGGGCGTGGTTAATAAACAATTGTGGGTTTTTTGCTTAAATGAACAACTAGTATGAAGTTGATTGTCAAACAAAAGCGGGTAGATGACAGTGGCGAGGCCTTGTGGGTGTGGTGCAAGAGGGGGGCGGTGCCTTGTGATGGATGGGGGCTGAGTTGAGGGACAGGGCTTCAGAGGACATAGCTTGAAAATAGTTGTGCTACTTTCATTTAAATGAGCAACTACTATACAGTTAATGAGAAAACAAATGCATGCTAGAAAACGGTGGCAGAGATGGGGTTTCATGGTGACAGCTGTGGCGAGGGTGTGGTCTGGGGATCACCCAGGGGTATGATCTTGGTGAGATCGGGGTGACAGAGCAAGAATTTCAAAACAATGTGTTTTTTCTTTAAATGAGCAACTACTAGGAAGTCAATCAACAAACATGTGAAAAAGACGGCAGAAGTGTGATGGGTTAGGGGCGTGGCCACATTGTTGGGCATGGCACAACATCATGGGAGTATGGCCTCACTGACACCCTGCCTTCAGCAACCATCTTCGTACTGATGATATAACTGCTCTTCTCAGGTACCATAACGAAGTACAAACCCCTTGTGGTGTTCGGGTCCTGAGTGACATCACTGCCAAAATTGGGCTGATTGTGCTCTTGCCCGGACCATTGGCAGAAGATGGAAGTCAAAGGCTGGGGAGCTCAGCTACACCAACTTTGTGACCATGCCCACCAATGAACAAGCCACGCCTCAGATGGGCAAGCCACGCCCCAATGACCAAGCCACACGCTCGATGATTAACTTCACCCTTAGTAACAAGCCATGCCCCCATGACTAAGTCACTCTGCTCTGCCGAAATGCCACATCCATGAAGATTAAGCCACTCCCCAATGATTAAGCTATGCCTCCCAGCTACAAAGCCAAGACCCGGATGAGTAGACCACTCCCCCAATGATTAAGCTACGCCCACAATGGCTAAAACATGCCCACAATAATAATATAAAACTGATAATAAAAGATGTTAATATTAATCATAAAATAATACCAATAATTAAAAAAATGAAATGATAGTATAGCAATAGTAAAATATTAATACTACTAATAAAAATATAAAAAGTTATTCAAATATGTATTAATAATAATTTAATGATATAATAATAAAGTAATACAATACTAATGATATACATAATAGTAAAATAATGACAATAATAAAATAACAATAGAATAATAATAATACTAAAATACAATAATAAAAATAATTAACTAATAACAATGATAATAAAAATTATAATAATAAAATATAATACTGATAAGAAAAATAGAAATAATAATAATAAATATTAAGGACAACGAGAGTAATAATGAAGAAATCATAATATTATAATAGTAAACTATTAATAATAGTAATAATAAAAATATAAAATGTAATTCAAATAAATAATAATAATTTAATGATAGAAAACTAATAAAGATTAGTAATAATACTGATAATAAAAATATAAATAATACTGACAAATATTAATAATTGTGTCATAATAATAAAAATATTATTAAAGTATTAATATTAATAAAATAAAAATAATACTGATAATACCATAACAATATAATATAATTATAATATTAAAATGATAAAATTATTGGAATAATAAAATGTTAGTGATAATAGTACTTTAATAAAATATTATAGTTATAATAGTAACAATCATAATGATAATAATAGTCAATAATAACAAAAAATATTAATAATATATGAATAGTAATGTAGCATTAATTATAATATAATAATATAATGATAATATAATAATATACTAATAGAATAACTGAAACTTGAGGAAACGTTTTGAAACTGGAACATCTGCTCTCGGTCAGACACGAGAGATTAAAATGTGCCAGTCTGTATAATAATAATTCTAATAAATATCATGATAAAATAATAACAATATAATAATATAATATAAAAACAAAATAATATTGACAATGTTAATAAAATAATGAAAATAATATAAAACTAATAAAATAATTGTAACAAATATATTATAATATTTATATATTGTTAATATAAGAATAGTTATGTTAATATAACAACCATAACAACATAATAGGCAATAGTAATAATGAAAAATAATAAGATTAATATTATATTTATATAATAGGAACATAATATTAATAGTATGATTAATATAATAATAATATAATATTAACAATAATATCAATATAATGATAATAATAATGATAATGAAAATAAAATACTAATAATTAACTTTGTCAACATTTGATTAAAGTAACCCAGGAGAGCTAACTGAGTGTCAGCTTTCCAACAAATGCCGCAGGTCATGACAAGTGAGTATCAACCTCAGTCTTAGACTTAATAATGAATTTCACCTAAAAATTATTTCATTTTTAAGTAAGTATATGTTCGTAATAAATATTTATATTTATGTTAAAGTTTCTATTTATATTTATATTTATATTTATATTTATATTTATTTTATGTTTATATTATTCATATTAATAGTGAAATTTATTTACATTTATATTTACATTTATATTTACACTTGTATTTGTATTTATGTTAACATTTATGTTTATATTCACATTCATATTCTTTATATTAATATTCATTCATGTCTATATTCATATTTATATTTTCATATTCATATTCATATTATTAATATTTATATTTATATTTATATTGTTTTATATTTATTTTTATATTTACATTTATATTCATGTTTATGGTTATTGTTATAGTTAATATAGTTATACTTATTGTTATAGTTATACTTATTTTATATTTTATATTTATATTTAATTTTATATTTATATTTATATTTATAGTCATTGTCACAATCATAAACATAATTATGGCTATAGTTATTTGATAATTTTATATTTATTTTTATATTCATATTCATATTTATATTCATATTTATAATTTTATTTATACTTATAGTTAGAGATATATTTATAATTATTATATATTCATATGTATTTCGATTTATATGTTTATTTATATCATATTAATATTCTTATTTAAATTAACATTAACATTTACATATTCATTACATTTATATCAATATTATTTTTAATAATTCTATTTCCACTCATATTTATGTTTACATTATTCATATTTTTATTCATATTTGTATTTATATTACTATTCATATTTACATTTATATTTATATCAATATTTTTATTTATATTTACATTCACAGTCACATTATATACTTATTTTTTTATGTTTATATAGTTATATGCTTATATAATCATATAATTAAAATATGCATTAAAAATATACAAAAAAACACCAATAAAAAATATCCAATAATAAATACATCCAATAAAAAATAAATTAAAAATAAAAAAAATCTAAACAGTCTCTTAATCTAACAGGATGTATATAAATTTAAATAATATCCATTAAGAATATCAAATAAAAATTACTTTAAAATTGGCTTATGTTAAATAGGAGCAAATGTTTTTTTGTGCTCCAAAGTGGTAATTCAAATTACATACAAGAGAAATATTTATGTAATTTATATAAGTTTATATAATTTATATAGCTTACATAAGTACATGTAATTTATATAATTTTATATTATTTATATTATATATAATTTATGAGATTTATATAATTTATATAATTTATATTATTTAAAGAAATTATGTAAATAATATAATTTATCTATTTTATGTAAGTTATACAATTATAAAATTTACATAATATATGTTTTATATAATTTATAAAATTTATATAATTTCACACAATTTATATAATTTTTATAACTATATAATTTACATTATTTCATATAATTTATAAAATTAATATAATATATAATTTATAAAACTTATATGACTCATATACTGCATACCATTTTATATAATTTGTTTACTTTGTACAATATTCATTTACATAGGAGCTTAAATACATTCATGGCCACCATCAACATCTAATGATATTGATGTGTGTTGTTTAATGTCATATTACATTATATTTTATTATTATGTATTTTTTATTAGATTTATATTATTATAATTACATTATTAGGCATATTTACATTATCATGTTTCCATTATCATTAGTATTTCTTAATGATTAGGTAAAGAAAAGATTCTTGGCAATTTCTTTCTTCTGTAAGTAAAGTTTGTGAGAACTCTGCCAATACTAGAAGATTTAACCCTAATCTAATTGACATTAGACAATATATATAGCCCATAGAAAATAAATATGCATGTGTAAAAATATATACTATTATATATGATAAAATAATAAATAAATAAAATAAAAAATATAAATAGAAATATATATAATTTATATATGAATATATAAATATAAATCAATATATGTGTTATTAAATTTAAAGCAAATATTAATAAATAAAATATTAATATATATTTCCATACTAAACTAAAAAGAATAAGTAAACATATAAATAATTTAATAATATAATTATAAATAATTTAATAATATAATATAATAAAATATATAATAATATAATTTATAATATAATTAAATAATACAAATATATCATATATGTCATATATAGGAAATATATTAAATATGCATACTTTAATAAATATATTATTATGTAATAATTTATGATGAAATTAGTAGATAAATGTATAATATTAGACAATAAATATATTTTATATATTGTATACATAGTAAATATAATAAATAAATATATAACAATAAATGTATATCTATTATAAATATATATTATATAGTAAATATATGTATTATAGTTTATAGAAAGTATATATAATATATATACAAATAAATATAATATACATGAAATATATAATAATATAATAAAGTATAGTATATATAAATATATTACATATATTATATATGGTTAAATACAATTAAATACATATAAATAAATAAATATGTATTATATATAGTTTTAAGTAAACAGTTATGAAATCCACTTTTTGACGAGTAGGTAATGTTGAAAAGCAATCCGGTGTTTTCCATCAAACACTTGGATTAGCAAAATTAAATTTTATATTTGGTAATATTTATATATTTTATATGATGTATAAATACACACAATATAATTTATATTTATTCATTTATTATATTTGTCATATATTATGTAATATATTTATTTATATATATTTCTTATATTTATTATATATATAATACATGTATTATGTAATAATTATATAATTTGCAATTACTCTCAGTACCAAGAATGTCGTCAAAGGTTTCAGATTGCTGCCACATCATTTTGTTTCTGCTTTTTTCATTTAAGTATTTTCTTTATGCGGATTTTTTTTATTATTTTACAATACAGACATCATCTATGTGCTGAATTTATTTTATTAGATATTTTATTTACAATACTTTATTGGCTTTCCATTTATTTACAATACTTTATTTGCATTTTCATTTATTTACAATAACTTATTATTACAATAAATAAATTGGATAATTTATTTACATTGCTTTGTTGGCTATTTTACTTATTTATGATACTTTATTGGATATTTCATTTATTTACAAAACTGATGTCATTCTCTCTCTCTCTTTCTCTTTCTCTCTCTCACTTATCACATTTCCCTGGGTATAGAACGTAATTTTATGAACACATTTAGCAAAGTACATATGCAATCCCTTATCCCTGCCCCATAGATTATCTATGTTATAATATGATTGGGTTAAATGTGGTTAAAAAACGTACTATGTGCCGGGTGGTGGTGGCGCATGCCTTTAATCCCAGCACTTGGGAGGCAGAGGCAGGCTGATTTCTGAGTTCGAGGCCAGCCTGGCCTACAGAGTGAGTTCCAGGACAGCCAGGGGCTACACAGAGAAACCCTGTCTCGAAAAACCAAAAAAAGTAATATGTATTATGATGCATATGTACATGATGTATATGTGTGTATGATGTATATGTTTATATGTACATATATACGTATAAGTGTATCTATATGTATATTTGTATATGTATATTTGTATATGTGTATGTATATATGTTGGGGGCCGACTTTTAGCAGAAAGCGGCTATCATCTTTTCAGCCATCTTGAGCCATATACCCTGACATGAGACTTGGATTACAATAGCCTACAATAACTGAGAACACTCTGTTAACATCTTGCTTTAGATACCCAGGACGTTCCTTGGGTGTGTGAGATTAAAGCTGTGTGAGATTAAATGTGTGTAATCTTAAGAGTGTGACTTAGAGATCAGATCTAGAGACAAGGACCTAAGGGGCAAGATTAAAGGTGTGACTTAGAGGCATGGCTTAGAAGTGAGATATATAAAAGGAGAGAATCAGACACTTTAGAGAGTACAACTTAGAGAACAATTTGGAGTAAGAGAGATTCAGATGCTAGGAGTAGGAATAGACATTAGACACTCGGAAAAGAACAATGAGGAGTACAACTAGGAACTAGGAACTAGGAACTCAAGACTTGGGACTTGGACTAGGAAGAGAGACTGAAGAATAAATGTGATTGAATCACACTCTGTCTGGTCTCCGTTCTTCAAGTCGGTCCTCACTCTCTCTCTTGCTGAACCCTGACCCGCAGACAGGAGCGGCAGCTTGGGCCAGGAAACAGTGGCTGCCAAGCCCGGAGTGGAGAGGGCCTCAATATTTTAGGCCACCCAAAGTGGGCCAGCCTAGGCCGCAACATTTTTGGTGCCCAAACGTGGGACCAGTGCGGTTCCCAACAATATATATGTGTACATGTAGGCGTATGTGTATGTATATATGTATATATGATATATATATATATATATACATATATATATTTATATATATGTTTCTGTGTATGTGTATGTATATGTATATGTATGTGTGTGTATATATATATGTATGTATATCTCTATTTCTATCTTTGTATGTATAAGTGTATATGTATGTGTTTATGGGTATAGGTATGTGAATATTTATATGTATATGATGTATATATGAATGTGTAGATAATGTATGTGTGTGTATATATATATATGCATATATACATGATAATGTTATATTTGCTGACAGATAAACTACACTGCTTTATATGGGATAATGTTATATTACCTGACAGATACACTATACTGCTGTATATGGGATATTATATTACCGGATAGACAAATATACTGTCATATACAAGATCATGTTACAGGACCGATATACTATACTGCTAATGAGGACAAATACAGATAAAAAATGTATGAAAAAACAGAAACTCTTTTTGAAATATCCATAAAATAATTGAAGACTGACAAGAAAAATATTTCATATGAAATTGAGTGTTGTTGTGGGCAGCTCTATCAATGTTGAAACCCCACACTGCCAAAAGCTTTGAGGGCTACATTGTCAGAGCCTGCACTGCCCCAAGCTGCTCCAGTCTGCAGGTCAGGGTTCAGCAAGAGAGAGAGTGAGGACAGACAGAAATAATGGAGACCAGACAGAGTGTGATTCAATCCAGTTTATTCTTCAGTCTTTCTTCTTCTCTCCAAGTCCCTAGTTACCAGTCCCATGTTCCAAGTCCCAAGTTCCTAGTACCAAGTCTCAAGTCTTGAGTTCCCAGTTCCTTGTGCCTCCAAGTTTCAAGTTTTCAGTTACTACTTCTGTCTGTCTCTCGCCTTTTATAAGTCTGACTTCTCAAGTCATGCCTTTAAGTCACGCCTTTAAGTCACACACACTCAAGGGAAAATCCTGGGTATATAAAACAATGTTATTAGAGTGTGCTCAGCTGTTGTAGGCTGTTGAAAACAAGTCTCTTGTCAGAGTATATGGCTCAAGATGGCTGCAAGGATGATAGCCACCTTCTGTCGGCTCCCCACGGGTCCCCCTTTTAAAAATATTTTTCAAAAGGGAAGGCTGGGAAAACTTAAAGAAACCATGCCTGCCTTAGGTCAGAACAAAGGACCCCAGCCACCCTTTCCCATCTTTGTATACTCAACAGCCATTGGTTGAGCTCCTGTCTTAAGATGGTGAGGCCTTCCTTTTTAGGGACGAGGGTCTTGAAGTGTTCTCTTACCCATCATTAAGTTAGGGGTTAATCCTCATTAATCTTGATGACAGAGGTTTTAGAATCCCCTACTTCCAGCCTGTAATGATGGACATGTATGGGTTTCATTTGAATAGCGTCTACCTGTTGTCCTACAAAAGCCATCAATTTGTTGAACAGCATGGACCCAAGAGACAAGAGACTTTACAATGCCTGAATTGTCAGTATAACAGCAACTCTCTTTTTTAAGGGCAACACATAACTCCCTCTATCTGAGGAGTAAAAAGTATAAGCCACTTCTATTCTGTTTACAAATGTGTTATAGCAGATTCTAAACCTATAGAAATACAGAACTGATCATAGCTTTGATCTTAACAAAACAAGTAGGGAAATCCCCATTCCTGCTCTAGTCACTCTCAAACCCAAAAAACAACTGTAGTAATTGTGGTAGTGGGTTTTCTCCTGGGTCTAAACAATGTTCCCCACTAAATCATAAGTTGGGGAACCAAGAGTCCAATAGAGCCACCCCGAAGGTATCGGTGGTGATGTCTCCTTCCACATTGAGGACTTCCCAAGTCAGGCTTGCTGGATGATCTGTTCCAGTTTGAAGGAGATTGAGAAGCATCTTCATGTTTCCTGCAAAGAAAAAATATGCTTCTCAGGGGGTTTCTCCTCCCTGGGTTTGTTATTGTTGTCTATTTGTTCAATCTGTCTCTCTGGCAGCCAGCATGTGGCATCTGCAGTTTGAGAATATATGTAGAGAGAACCTCTTCCCCAGATAAGCACTGGATCTGACCCATTCCAGGTTCCACTTAATGGGTCTTTCCAGAGGACTGTTGCAAAATTTTTTTTGGTATCAGGATGCCAGAATCTATCTGCAGCAGATTTTCCTTCAGAATCCAAATTTTAAAAATTTAAAATAAAAAGTGTCTGATGAAAGATATCTCTGAGGGATTTCTTGGTACAGTAACATTCCCCCTTTTTAATTTTTTCAAATTGATATTTAATGGTTCGATGTGCCCTTTCTACCATACCTTGGTCCTGTGGATTATATGGAAAACCCGTTTTATGTAGTATTCCCATTTTTTTTCACAGAATTGGTGGAAACTGGAGCTTGTATAACCTGGGCCATTGTCAGTTTTTATTTGATTAGGCACACCCAATTCAGCAATTGTAGCAAGCATATGAGTGATCACATATTTGCTTGTTTCTCCAGATTGTAATGTTGCATAAATGAAACCACTGTATGTATCTACACATACATGTATATATTTTTGATTGCCAAATTCATTATAATGAGTAACATCCATTTGCCAGAGACTGTTTGGTATCAGTCCCTTCAGATTTATGCCCAAATGAGGAACTGGTAAAAGTTTAACACATGATTGACATTGTTTAACAATTTGCCTAGCTTGTTCTCTGGTAATTTTAAACACAATTTTTAAAGTTTTAGAATTAAGATGATGTAACTCATGAGCCTTTATGGCCTGATCCATGTTAGATAGCAGATCTGATAAAGTCACTGAAGCTACATTAGTAGCTCGATCTGCCTTGGTGTTTCCCTCAGAGAGAGGACCTGGTAGCCCAGTGTGGGCTCTCAGGTGTCCTATAAAGAATTTATACTTTCTCCTCAAAATTAATTGTTGGCACTGTAAAAACAAATTGGCTGCTTCTGAGGAATGCTTTATTTGTGCAGCAATTTCTAGCAGAGGGATAGATTGAGCTATATATGAGCTATCTGTATAGATATTAATGGTTTGATTTGGAAATCCTTGAAACACAGCAATAACAGCATGTAATTAAACCAATTGGGCTGACACAGATGATGTAGCAAAGGAGACCACTTGATCTGGCAAGGCATAAGCAGCTGTTCCTGATGAGGAACCATCAGTGAAAACTAGCAATGCTTCCTTGATAGGTGCATAGGCAGTATGAGTTGAAAAAATGAATGCATGGTGATTACAAAACTGAATCAATTTATCTAGTGGATAATGATTATCTATCTGACCACCAAATGAGGCACATGTAATAGACCAGACTTCAGAACTCTGCATAAGCCAATCAACCTGATGCCTTGAATAGGGTTGTACTATTACATCAGGATCCTTTCCAAAATATTTTTGACTATTATCTCTGCCCAACATAATCATATCAGCTACAGCAACATAGTATGGATAAAGAAACTTCTTAGGAGATGAGGGAAGATGGACCCATAATATGGGTGCAGTTTGCCAAAAATTGCAGTAGGAGTTAGTTTAGTGTTAAAAATAAGAAAATATAAAAGCTTAGAATAATTAATATGAGTTACAAATTGGGATGAAATAGCATTCTCCACCTTCTGTAAGGCTTTTTTTCTACCCTCCTCTGTTACAGCCCTATCAGACTTAGGGTCAGGATCTCCTTTGAGTATCTCAAACAGAGGCTTCAATTCTCCTGTTGTGAGTTTCAAATATGGTCGTAGCCAATTAATGTCTCCCAATAATTTTTGAAAATCATTAAGTGTCTTAAGTGAATCAGTCCTCAGTGTGGCCTTACTATTAATAATACATGGACCATTAATCTGAAATTTTAAATAAGTATATGGATCTTGTAATTTTTTTATCTTTTCTGGTGCTATCTGTAATCCTGCATCCTGTAAAGCTGTTCTAAGATCATCAAATTACTGGAGTACCTGTTTTCCATCTTTCCCTGCTATAAAATATCATCCATGAAATGAATCATATATATTTGCTTCCACATGGTTCTAACACCCTCTATGGCAGAAGCCGCAAACTTTTGGCACAAGGTAGGACTGTTAGCCATACCCTGAAGCAAGACCTTCCATTGATATCTCTGCATAGGTTCTCTAAAATTTATAGAGGAAAAACAGAAAGCAAAGTGCTTTCTGTCATTAGGATGCAATGGGATAGTAAAGAACCAGTCCTTTAAATCTATAACTATTTTATAGTAGCCTAAAGGTATGGCCACCAGTGTGGGCATCCCAGGGTATAAGGCTCCCATCCTAACCATGGTTGCCTTAACAGCCCTCAGGTCTTGCAACAGTCTCCACTTTCTTGACTTTTTCTTATTGACAAATATTGGGGTATTCCAGGGACAGTTATTCTCCCCTAAATGTCCTGCCTGTAATTGCTCCTGCACTAGCAATTGAGAAGCTTGTAATTTTTCAGTGGTTAAAGACCACTGATCCACCCAGACAGATGAGTCCCCCTTCCAGGTGATGGGATTTGCACAATTCCCTAGGGGTGCAGCTGAATCAGTAGCCCTCAACCCTCTTCTTCCAGTGTTACCATAAACCTCAATAGGATGAGTAATCCCTTCTTCACTTTTTCCTAATCCTTTCCTTGGGGAAAATTCAAACTTTATCATTTCAGCCATGATTAATTCATTAGGGCTGCACATAATCAATCCCAACTGGGATAACATATCTCTGTCCCAGAGATTAATAGGGAGGCCTGGGGTGACATAGGGTTGTATATTCCCTGTATTATCTTCTTTATTTTTCCGTGTCAGTACCTTAGAGCTTTGTAGTGGATTTTGACTTTGGTCAATATCCCTTAGGTTTTTTAAGGTTGGGTGTTGGGACCCACACTAGCCCACATTTGGGGGCCAAAAATGTTGAGGCCCTCTACACTCCACACTTGGCGACCACTGTATCCCAGCCCAAGCTGCAGCTCTGGTCCATGGGTCAGGGTTCAGCAAGAGAGAGAGTGAGGACAAACTCGAAGAGTGAAGACCAGACAGAGTGTGATTCAATCTCATTTATTCTTCAGTCTCTCTTACTAGTCCAAGTCCCAAGTCTTGAGTTCCTAGTTCCTAGTTGTACTCAATGTTGTTTTCTTCCAAGCGTCTAATGTCTACTCCTACTCCTAGTGTCTGAATCTTTGTTACTCCAAATTGTTCTGTCTAAAGTGTCTGATTCTCTCCTCTCTTGTCTGTCTGCCTCTCGCCTTTTATATATCTCACTTCTAAGCCACGCCTCTAAGTCACACCTTTAAGCCATGCCCTTAGGTTTTGTCTCTAAATCTGATCTTTAAGTCACACTCTTAAGTTACACACCTTTAATCTCACACACCTTTAATCTCACACACCCAAGGAAAGATCCTGGGTACCTAAAGCAAGATGTTATCAGAGTGTGCTCAACTGTTATAGGCTATTGTAAAACAAGTCTTATGTCAGGGTATATGGCTCAAGATGGCTGCAAAGCTGATAGCCGCTTTCTGCTAAAAGTTGGCTCCCAACAGTTGGGGTCAGAGGCTAGGTGGCTGGCTAGTCACTCTGTTTTAGGATAGTCACATCAGCTCCTGTGTCAACCAAGCCTTGAAATGCCTTTCCATCAAGCCATAGTGTCATCATAGGTTTTTGTTTAACTATAGGCTGTACCCAGTATGCATCAGAGGAACCCAAGCCTTGATCCCATCTTTTAGGACTCTTATATTTGTGATTTGTAGGGTACAAAGGAAGTAAAACTAGTTGAGCTATCTTCATTCCCGTAGGAATGGTGACTATATTCTGAATTGCCTTGCCATTACCTTAATCTCATTTTGATAATCATTGTCTATTACTCCAGGAAAAATTTGTAGTCCCTGCATAGTAGTACTGCTTCTTCCCACTATCAGACCAAACACATTTGGATAGAGTGGTCCAAAACTCCAGTGGGTAAGGCATGAAGTCCCATTTCTGGGGTTAATACTATGTGGGTGGCAGAATTGAGGTCTAGTTCTGTGCTTCCTGGTATTGCTCGACTAAGTTCAGACAAGGATTGTTGTTTGCTGGAATAAAACTGACTGTTCCATAAGCCTGTTTTGGCTTGCATTGGTTTGGGGCCTAGAGCTGGCCCCTGTTCTTGTTTCCCTGATTATAGGAAAGGGTGTGTCCTTGTGCATCTCTTTTGAACCTACATTCACTAGCCCAATGCCTTCCACATTTGCAAAGTGGGCAGAGCCCAGGATGTTTTCTGGGCTGTCTCTGGGTTAACTCATTTTCTGCATTGCAGTCTCTTGTAAAGTGTTTAGGCTTGCCACATTTAAAACAGGTCTTTTAGTTTCTACTAGCCAAAAAATCTCTTACTGATTGTCCTTGCATGGCCACTGCCATAGCTAAGCCCTGTTGGTAGAAGGGACCTATGTCAGAACAGAGTCTGATATACCTAGTAAGGTCTGTCTTTTTTTTATAGGGTCTAATGGCTGCTTGGCAAGCAGGATTGGCATTTTTATATGCACGTTCTTTCACATAATCTACTCCTGCCTCTGCATTACCAAAAGTCTTCCCTGCTGTTGTCATTAATTGATTAACAAAATCAGAAAATTGTTCATCTGGTCCTTGTCTGACTGCTGTTAAGGATGCACTAGGGTCCCCTTTTGCAGGGAGTTTATGCCAAGCCTTCATGGCAGCATTTTTAATTTGAGCAAATAAGCCTGGGTCATATTGCATCTGGTTATTACTAGAAGCAAATTGCCTTTCTCCTATTAAAGCATCAAAGTACCAACCATTACCTGACTGAATGTTTCTCCTAGCTGTTTCTTTACAATTCTCATGATACTCTGATTTCCAAATAAGATAGTCACCACTGCTAAGAACTGCTCTCACTAAGGTATTCCAATCATCAGGAGTCAGTCACTCCTCTGTAGCAGACTCTAAAATTTCAAGAGTAAAGTGGTAACGTATTGTGATACTACATTTTTAAATTCCATAATAATTTGAAAATTAAACCCTGTGTGATGTCTCCAAGCAACTCCTTGATTGTCTCTGGTCTCTGATACAGGGAAAGCCTTGGTGTTTCCTTCTCTGGATGATCTGTAGCTAATCTTAAGCTAGATGATAGGGACTGCCTTTGGACGCCTGGTTGAAGAATGTGAGAATCCAGGGGATTTTCACAGTTTACCTCTTGAGACATCTTCCCTGTCTTTAATTTTTGTAGCTGATTAATTAAGTCTTGATACTCTTTCTCTAACTCTATTTGTTGTTTAAGAACAGATATTTTTCCTGTAACTCCCATCTGGGATCTATAATCACCATCTCCATTGCAGGAGCACTTGGAGGTAGAGGTGCATAGTGAGGGGTCTTCCAGAAGAGGGCCATTCAGGATCATAATGTCTGGGTGCCTCTTCCTCTAGGTCAGCACAATCTGGCTCTGACAAATCATCATCAATCTTTGGTTGTATTTTAGATTCTAATTTCGGATAAATATGTTTTTTTATTTTGAAGATGAAAGACAGCATTCAAACAATGAAACAAAAGCAGACAATTAACACATGTGAGCAGCAAACAACAAAACAAAAATAGAGAGTTGAGTTCAGGCTGACTTATTTCTTGCCCCATTTTCATTAACATGACTTACCTTTCTTGACGCAGCAGATTCCTGCAGTGATCACCTTCATTTCATTTCTGAATTTTCAGCAGATGCTTCTTCCAGTAGTGTCTCTCACTGGTTTCTGTTCTTGCTACCCCACGTTAGGCCCCAAAAATATTGTGGACCACTCTGCCCCACACTTGGTGGCCAAAATGCCATGGACCGCTCTATCAATGTTGGAACCCACACTGCCAAAAGCCTTGGGGGCTAAATTTTTAGAGCCCACACTGCCCCAAGCTGCTCCGGTCCACAAGTCGGGGTTCAACAAGATAGAGTGTGAGGACGGATGCGAGGAATGGATAAGAGACAGACTGTGATTCAATCCCATTTATTCTTCAGTCTCTCTTCCTAGTCCAAGTCCCAAGTCTTGAGTTCTTAGTCCCTAGTTCCTAGTCTTCAGTTCCAAGTTCTTCTTCCAAGTTCCTAGACTCAATTACAAGTGTCCAATTCCTAGTTGCCTGTCTCGAGTCTCAAGTGCCAACTCCAAGTGCCTAATACTTAATAATAATCTCAAGTGTCTGATTCTCTGTTGTTCTTCTGTCTGCCTCTCACCTTTTATATGTCTTACTTCTAAGCCACACCTTTAAGTCACACCCTTAAGTCATGCCCTTAGGCCTTATCTTTAATCTGATCTCTAAATTATGCCCTTAAGTCACATACCTTTAAGTGTCACACACCCAAGGGAAAATCCTGGGTATCTAAAATGAGATGCTATCAGAGTGTGCTCAGCTGTTGTAGGCTATTTTAATCAAGTCTCTTATCAGGGTATATGGCTCAAGATGGCTGCAAGGATGATAACCTCCTTCTGTCAGCTCTCCCCAGTATTGTTATGTAATATCTTAATTAATATAATGTAAGATAGTAATATAATTGTGTTATATTATATTATATATAGTATATTATATTATACTATATTATATATGTATACTATATGTATACTATATTACATATGTATAATATAATATACACATTAATATAATATTAATATGTAATATCTCAATAAAATATATCAATATAGTATAATAAAAATATATAATTATATGTTATATAACATAGTATAATGTATATAATATAATATGTATAATATAATACAGTATATGTATGATATATATTTACATATATATGTATATATATATATATATATATATATATATATATATATCTCCAAATCCCACCAACTACCCCCACCATATCATGCCAAATATTATCTGACATTGTGTGTGTTTATGGCTTCCATGTTGCTTGACACATGCATCTCATGACACAGAAAGCCAGGCACATGATTCCACATGAGGTTTACTTAGGTGACAGGGTAAAGATGACCGTGAGTAGATGTGGAAGACAGAGAGGTCAGGGGGATTTGCCTATTTGTAGGAAATATACTATATACATTAAATATATTGTGTACATTAAATATGTCATGTACATTAAATACACAGTATATATTAAATGCACCATATATATTAAATACAGCATATGTATTAAATATGCTGTATTAATTAAATGTACTGTATACATTAAATATACTGTATATAATAAATACAGCATATACATTAACTATAACATATATGTTAGATATACCATGCACATTAAATATACTGTATACAGTAAATATACCAAGAATGAACAGGGTGACAGCAAGTGGGGAGAAAGGAAGTTTGACTCTATGGAGGTGCTGGTTTTTTTTCTTTGTTTTGGGAAGGGTGGGTTACCTCAGGTTAGCCTACAACTTATGGAGGTTTCCTGGGGTAAAGACAGTGACAGGACACAGTGATCAGGAACAGGTGAAAAAATGGTAACTTAGAAGAGTGTATATAATATCAAATATATGATATATGATATACAATATATGATATACAGTAGATGGTATATGGTATATGATATATACAATACATACAAACAAAAACATGTAACATATAACATTTAATATAATACATAATGTATATAATGGATAATATAATGTATAATGTATAATATATAATATAGGATATATAATATATAAATAATACTATTAACCTAATATGTTATACATATTATATATTATATTAAATGATTCTTATTTACTATTAATATATTTTTAAAATAATATTGTCCTGTCGAGCAGGACATTAAATAGCTTTCTGGGGAGATCATCTGAAACAGAGCGGGTGTAGCAGGCAAAGACACAAAGAAAACACGACTTGTCTATAGGCTGATCAAACCATAATTTTTACTTTTTCACACAGGGGTTATATACACAAAAAGGTAGGATGTGAGGAAGGGGATGATGCAGGAGCGTAGATGTTCAGGGGGAGTACAGATATCTTCCAGAGCAGTGTGTCGGCTGGGTGAAGGTTCAGGGGACAGGCCACTATGACTCCGCCTATGATTTACTTGTCCTAATCTAAGTTGGTACTATCTACCAAGGTCACCTATTTACAAGATCTATGACTAGAGCCTAGCAAATATCTGTTTGTTTACAATACCTTCTAGCCATCTGTTTCAGTGTTTTTCCACAGAGACCCAAGACTTTGTGCTAGCAGGCTGACTTAGGCCTATGGCTGATTTTAGGCCTTCAGGTATAAGTAAAGCTGCCCCTGACACCTCCCGCCTTCTGCAAGTATAGAAGGACCATGGCAATTCTAATGTTCCAAAGGCGGGGATAGAGGCCTGACCTCCAGTAACTAAAGGGGACCTTGTAATGGCTCTGGTCTTCCTGTCATTGTCCAGTGAGGTATGAGAGTCATTCCTATCTGCATGTCATTTTCCTGGAGAGGGGATACTCTTTTGACATCAACCCCTATGCAGTCAGGCTTGTCACTCGGGGAACCCAGAAATATATTTTAAATTTTATATTCCCCTATAGTGCTTAGCCTCGCAGCCTAAGCAAAAATTTAGATTGTCAGTCAGAGAAGGTTCTGGGTAGCCCCTCTCTGCTTGGTCTAGGGGACAGGAGTCCCCTCTTTTAGGTGGAGTGGATGGATATGTGTTTTAGGAACACCCTGGATAGAGTAACAGAGTCTTGACGTTCTCCATAGCTAACTTATAATAATGTACCTGAATAGGTTTTGCAATCAAATCATTTATCTGTAGTTTCATAAATTTAATAAGCCTATTTAAGGCCCAGGGACCAAAAGAAATAAGCAGAAATATCCCAATTACTGGTCCCAAAATTGTAGGAAGTAGGGTTGACAATCATGAAGAGGTTCAAAATCAATTCCTGTACCAGCTTTCACCTTTCTCACTCTTTTCTTAAGGCTTTCTCTGACCTTTTTCATGCTCTCTTTAATAATCCCTGTCTTGTCTATGTAAAAGCAACATTCTTCTTTAAGGGCTGAACACAGTCTAGAGCTGTACACATTTTTTTCTATTGTAAAAAAATAAATCAAGTCCAATAACGTTCTTTGCAATTTTTGGAGATCACTTCAGACAGCAAAACAAGCTATTTTTTCAGATAGTGATTTCAGTCTCTAGTTGTTTGATGTCCTTGTCAATGGCCCATTGATGATCTGAGTAGTGTAAGTCTGGAGGCCAGCATCAGGATTAGGTCTTCCAACCCACAAACATCACAGGTAATTCATTTTTACCTGGAAAGGAAAGAGAAGGGAATTCTTAGGGAGATTTCTCTTCCCTGAATGTGAATTTTTATTCATTTTATTTTTAATTGGGCCTGGCTTTGTGGGAGTATCTCTTTATTTCATTAATCTTTTTTGGCAGCCATTTAGCTATGCCTTCTTAGGAAACAAACAGGCATGTCAATCTTCAGCCCCATATGAAAATTGGGTGTGGGCCATTCCATTTAAAGGTAAAAGGGTCCTTCCACATAACTGTGACATAGTTTTACTGGCCTCAGCATGCCAGAAGCAGTCAGCAGCAGGTTTGCCATGAGCATCCAGATTTAGAGAATTAAATGAATGAACAAGGCATGATGAAAAGTATTTCTGGGAGACTCCTTTGGGGTGTAATTCCCCTCTTTTTATTAAAAGCCAATCTTTTAGAGTTCTTAGTAAAACCGTTGCAGAAGTGCCAGCAACTGTTTCTCCCACACTCAGAGAGTCATGAAGACACTATTTTAATGTTCCACAATATCTGTTTTATAATACCTTGTTCTTGAAAAATACAAGAAATTTAATGAGTAATACCAAATTGTCAGCAAAACATCTCAAATGTCTGACTGCAACAGTCAGTTTTGTTTATTTTCATATGATATGGAACACCAAGTATAAAAATATAATATAGGCAATAACTAATTATACTTTCAATTGTTTTCTTGTTAAAGTAATTGCAACTAGAAATCCTGAAAAGGTGTCAAATCACATAAACATATTTTAATTTTCTAAAATCAGAAAAGAGTAACATCTACTTACTATAATTAATTAAATATAAGTTCTCATTATTAAAAAAAATTGAGGACACTAAAAGCATTTTTTCTGAGATTCAGGCAATCCAGTATGAGCTCTTAAATGTCTTTAAAAATTCAGAGAAAATGCATGTTTTTTAGATTGAGCAGTATTAGTAAAATTTGAAAATTAGCAATATCTAAAATAGAAACAATTTTAAGCAATCATAAACCATAAGCCATATGCTGACTATAAGTATATCAACTGAGAGCTTATTTTTTTGTATTTTAAATAGTGGCTACAATACATAGTTCAATTATCTTTATTGAAGCAGGGGAAACTCAAGGGAGTAAATATGTAATTTAATTATGTATATTGTCGTCTTATTAAATGAGCTGTCTATTAATACAGTAAACACACCTTTTATGGGCTATATGTATAAATTCATAAGAAATATAAAGACATATATAGGGAGAAAACTGTAGTAAATTGATCATGTATTAGGCCAAATTTCAGTATTCTTTTGTTTTGTTTTGTTTTTGTTTTTCGAGACAGGGTTTCTCTGTGTAGCTCTGGCTGTCCTGGAACTCACTCAGGAGACCAGGCTGGCCTCGAACTCAGAAATCCGCCTACCTCTGCCTCCCAAGTGCTGGGATTAAAGGTGCGCGCCACCACTGCCCAGCTTCAGTATTCTTTAATAACCTATTATATTATTGTTTGAAATAAGAAATATTTCATTAAGTTCTTTCTTAAGTGCCCTTTGTGATCTTGAACTACAGTTTTGTATTAACACAGCCACAGTTTCAGAGCAGGATGTTAAAACTTTTTTGGAAGTAGAAATAAAAATCCATATTAATAATTTCTTTTATCAAAGGACTTTTATAAAACAGCCACCAACTAATTAGTCTATATATCTATTAATAATACCTTTTTCTACTTTTTGTAAATTATTTTACTCTTATCAGCCAATTGTAGAAAGAAATTAGGGTTTGTATCTCTCTTGAGAACATTAAACAGAAGCTTGAATTCTTCTGTGGAGAGTTTAAAATAGGGTCTTAGCCAATTAGCATCTCTTAGAAACTTTTGAAAATAATTTAAAATAAGTAAACTATCTTTTTATTTTAATTTTTGTGTCACAGTTTATCTAGGAATATAGCTGATGTCTCAGATATTGAAAAGATATTGTCTTTGGATATTTTCTGGAGCGACAAGCACTTTTTAGAATTTTAAAGCTCATTGTATGAAAGCAAAGGTTCGTATTAAAGCTCCTTTAAAACGATCAATTAATAAGCCAACTGTGTAACAAAAGGAAGGTGTTCATCCAAGCCTCGTTTGGTCCCAGATAAAACTCTTACTGAGATCTCTTTTATATATCTGGTTTTTGAATGACTCTAACTCCAAATTTTCATTTTAATCCAGTTTTTTGTTACCAAATTTATAAATTTGTAATCATACCCAATAAAATATAACCATGACATATAGAACATACTTCATATTTTATAAGTCATTTAAGAATAAGAATAAATATATATCTAAACACATTTTTTTACCTTTTTAGCTGTAATTTAAGAGGAAAGCACCCTTTTACTTATCAGAATTGGAAAACCACTATCAACACCCTCACTACAGAAGTGGAATAATTGCTTGTCCCCTTCCAAGAGCCGCTTATGGAAATAGCTAACTCTTCCTAAGGTTGTTCTTCCTGGTACCATTCTCCTAACCACAGAGCAGGGTGAATTATCAGTTTTTCTTGTGTATATTGAGACTGCCTCCCAAGAAAGTTTTAAACTAAATCAAACAAGCAGTTTTAACCAGTTTTCCTTTTGAACAAGAAACATAAAACAACCAATCATTTGAATGAGACAAAGACAGACAATTGACACACATGGACAAATTGGTACACCAATGACATACAAACAGAAAAAAAAAAAGAACTGCAAAACTCCCCAACGAGAACCAGAGAGACCAGGGCATCTGCCATCATCTCTTGCTCTCAGGAGGGCTCTATAATAAGATTTTTGTTTTTTTTTTTTTAGGTTAATATGCCAGAGAGTGGACAATTTGCTTTCGTTTTTGTTCTCTCTCTCTCTCTCTCTCTCTCTCTCTCTCTCTCTCTCTCTCTCTCTCTCTCTCATTTTCAAGGTTTAATTTTTATCTCCTCCTTAGGAGGTATAACTTTTATGAATATTTCCCTCTTGGGAAAACAACACTAATGAAAGCAAAGAATTTTTAAAGATTCTTTTTTCTTTTTTTTTCCCAAATCACTTTATCAGTATTTGTATATACATACATACTTATACATGTATACATATATACATACATATATGAACAATAATTAAATAAGATGTATTTGAACAGTATTGGGGGTTGAAAAGAGTGGGAGGAAGGAGAGAAAGAAAAAATTATGTAAATACAGTGCTCATATATGAAATTCTCAAAAAGAATCCATTTTTTAAAAAATGATCAACAGATTAACTTGCATTTTACAATATGAAAATAAATATAACCTATAATTATGTTGAAGAACATTTTAACTCACTACAAACTTTGAATTTTAAAATGAAATCAATAAAAATTAATTTACCCAGCATACTAACAAAAAAACACAATAACATTTTATAATTCATAGTATTTCTGAGAACAAGAAAATGGATTGTCAGAAGCTAAGTCAGCAGAGCCAGGAGGACACTGTGTGTCATTTTTTTTCTTTTTTTTTTTGTCTTTTTTTATTATTATCAAATCATAATGTTTACTTTTTAACACAGGGGTTATAAACACGAAAATGCAGGATGTGGGGAAGGGGATGACACAGGAGCATAGATGTTCAGGGGGAGTACAGATATCTTTCAGAACAGGGTATTAGCTGGGTGAAGGTTCAGGGGTCAGGTCACTATGACTCTGCCTATGCTTCACTTGTCCTTATCTAAGTTGGTACTATCCGCCAAGGCTGCCTATTTATAAGGTCTATAACTACTCAAGCTGGTAGATTTTCACAAAAGTTCCCTGTTTACAATAGTTTATAGACATCTGTTTCAGTGTTTTCCATAGAGACCCAAGACTTTTTGTTAGCAGGAATGTATGTCAGGCCTATTGCTGGTTTTAGGCTTATGTCTTATTTTAGGCCTTCAGTATATAAGCAGGGCTGCCTGTGACATCTCCTCCCTTCTCTAATTATAGAAGGGCTGTGGCGATTCTAATCTTGCCAAGGCGGGGATAGAGGCCTGACCTCCAGTAATTAAAGGGGACCTTGTAATGGCTCCAGTCCTCCTGTCGTTGTCCAGTGAGGCATGAGGACCATAACTGTCCAGATGTCTTTTTCCTGGAGAGGGGATACTTTTGATATCAACCCCTATGCAGTCAAGCTTGTCCCTCATGGAACCCAGAAACATATGTTTAACTTTTATTTATATTCCCTTGCAGTGCTTAGTCTCGCAGCCTAAGCAAGAATTCAGATCGCCACAGAGAGGGGATTCTGGGTGTCCTCTCTCTGCTTGGTCTAGAGGCAGAAGTCCCCTCTTTTAGGTTGGGTGGAGATGGGACTTGGGAGCACCCTGGATAGAGTAACATCCTCACCTAGCATCTTGTGGTCCTCCATAGCTAACTTATGATAATGTATCTGAATAGATTTTGCTATCAGATTATCTATCTGTTGTTTCACAAAGTTAGTCAGCCTATTTAAGGCCCAGGGACCAAAGGAAATAAGCAAAAATAAGCTAATTAATGGTCCCAAGATGGAAGGAAGTAGGGTTAACAATCACGGAGAGGTTGAAGACCAATTCTTGTACAAGCTCTCATTTTTCTCTTTCTCTCTCTGTCATTTCTCAAGACCTCCTCTGGCTTTTTTCATGTTCTCTTTAATCATCCCTGTTTTGTCTATGTAAAAGCAGCATTCTTCTTTAAGGGCTATACACAGGCTAGAGCTGTACACAGTTTTTTCTATTGTAAAAGAGAAAATCAAGTCGAATAAAGTACTTTGCAATTTGAGGGGATTGCATCAGACAGCAAAACGAGGGATTTCTTCAGATTAGTGATGTCAGTCTATAGCTGTTTGATGTCCTTGTCAAAGGTCCATTGGAGGTCTGAGTAGTATAAGTCTGGAAGCCAGCATCAGGATTAGACCTCCTAACAGCAGACATCACCAGTGATTAATTTTTTATCTGGAAAGGAAAAAAGAAGGGCATTCTCAGGGAAATTTCTCTTCCCTGGATGTCAATTGTTATTCATCTTATTTATAATTGGGCCTGGTTTTGTGTGGGGGGGTATCTATTTAGTTCATTAATCTTTTTGGTGGCCATTTAGCTGTGCCTTCTGTTTTATCAAACATGCATATCAATCCTCAGCCCCTTGTAGGAACTGGGTCCTGGCCATTCCATTTAAAAGTAAAAGGGTCCTTCCACATAGTTGTGGCTTAGTTTTTATTGGTCTCAGTGATGCCAGAGGCAATCAGCGACAGATTTCCCATGAGCTTTCAGTTTTAGAAAGTTAAGAATAAACAAGGCATGCCCCTTCCAACCTCAGAGAGTCATGAAGACACTATTTTAAAAAATATTTTTTATTAATAATTTCTTTTATCAAAGGACTATTATAAAACAGCTAACAATTAATCAATCTATATCAATCTATATAATATATAAATTAATGAGAGCTACTACTTTTTGTAAAATTATTACTCTTTTGTCAATTAATTCTTGAGAGAAATTAGGATTTGCATCTCTCTTGAGAATATTAAACACAGACATAAATTCTTTTGTGAAGAGCTTAAAATAAGATCTTAGCCAATAAGCATCTCCTGGAAACTTTTGAAAATTGTTTGAAATAAGTAAACTATCTTTTTTTTTTTTCCAGAACCATTATCTTTTTTTTTTTTTTTTGGATATTTTACATATTTACCTTTCACTGTTATATCCACTTCCTTTCTCCCCCAAAACCCCTTATCCCATACCCCCTCTTCCAATTTTTATGAGGGTGTGCTCCCACCATTCTCCCAATCCTGCCTCCCTGCTCTCGAATTCCCCAACACTGTGGATCCTCCACTTCCACTGTTGCCTAATGAGGCCACCCTCAGTTAGTTACCTATACAATTGGAGCTATGAGTCCCTCCCTTTCTGTTCTCAGGCTGGAGGTTTAGACCCTGGGAGCTCTGGTTGAGTATTTTGCTACTCCTTCTAAAAAAAAAAAAAAGCACCCACACTTTGGTCTTCCTTCCTCCTCTTGGGTTTCATGTGGTCTATGCATTATGTCTTAGGTATTGTGAGCTTTTGGGCTAATATCCACTTATCAGTGATTGTATGCTATGTATTTTCTTTTACGATTGGGTTACCTCACTCAGGATGATATTCTCAAGCTCCATCCATTTGCCTAAGAATTTCATGAACTCATTGTTTTTAATAGCTGATTAGTACTCCATTGTGTAAATATACCATATTTTCTGTATCTATTCCTCTGTTGAAGGACATCAGGGTTCTTTCCAACTTCTGGCTATTATAAATAAGGCTGCTATGAACATAGTGGGGCATGTGTCCCTGTTGTATTTTGAAATATCTTTTGGATATATGCCCAGGAGTGGTATAGCTGGGTCCTCAGATAATACTATGTTCAATTTTCTAAGGTACCACCAGACTGATTTCCATAGTGGTTGTACCAGCTAACAATCCCACCAACAATGGAGGAGTGTTCCTCTTTGTCCACATCCTCACCAGCATCTGCTGTCACCTGTGTTTTCGATCTTAGCCATTCTGACTGGTGTGAAGTGGAATCTCAATATTGTTTTCATTTGCATTTCTCTGATGACTAGGAATATTGAACACTTTTTTTGGTGCTTCTCAACCATTAGAGATTCCTCAACTGAGAATTTGTTTATATAGTGAATTACATTGATGGACTTCCGTATATTGAACCAACCATGCATTCATGGGATAAAGCCTACTTGATCATGATGGATAATTGTTTTGATATGTTCTTAGATTTTCGAGAATATTATTGAGTATTTTTTGCATCAATATTCATTTGGGAAATTGGTCTGAAGTTTTCTTTCTTTGTTGGGTCTTTGTGTGGTTTAGGTATGAGCATGATTATGGCTTCATAGAATGAATTGGGCAGGGTTCCTTCTATTTCTACTTTGTGGAACAGTTTGAAATGAATTGGTATTAGGTTTTACTTGAAGGCCTGATAGAATTCTGCACTGAAACCATCTGGTCCCAGACTTTTTTTTTTTCGTGACTAAATTTTTAATGACTGCTTCTATTTCTTTCAGGATTATGGGACTGTTTAGATGGTTTATCTGCTCCTAATTTAACATTGGTAACTGGTATTTGTCTAGAAAATTGTCCATTTCATCCTTATTTTCCAATTTTGTTGAATATAGGCTTTAGTAGTAGGATCTCATGATTTTTTGGATTTCCTCAGTTTCTGTTAGTATGTCCCCCTTTTCAGTTCTGATTTTATTAATTTGAATACTGTCTCTCTGCCCTCTGATTAGTCTGGCTAAGGGTTTATCTATCTTGTTGATTTTCTCAAAGAACCAACTCCTAATTTTATTGATACTTTGTATACTTTTTTTGTTTCTATTTACTTGATTTCAGTCCTGAGTTTAATTATTTCCTCCTGTCTACTCCTCCTGGGTGTATTTGCTTCAATTTGTTCTAGAGCTTTCAGGTTTCTTTTTGTAAGCACTTAGAGCTATGAGTTTTCCTCTTAGCACTGCTTTCATTGTGTCTCATAGGTTTTGGTATGATGTGTCTTCATTTTCATTAAATTCTAAAAAGTTTTTAATTTCTTTCCTTATTTCTTCCCTGACCACATCATTGAGTAGAGTATTGTTCAATTTCCATGTGAGTGTGGGCTTTCCCTTGTCTTCCTGTTTGTGTATCCAGCCTGTTAGCCTATGTCTTTTTATTGGGGAATTGAGTCTATTAATGTTAAGAGATATTAAGGAGAGGAGATTATTGCTTCCTGTTATTTTTGTTAACAGCAGAGGCATTGTTTGTGTGTTTATCTTCTTTTGAGTTTGGGAAAAGACTTACTTTCTTGCTCTTTCTGGGTATAATTGCCCTCCTTATATTGGTGCTTTCCTGCTATTATTTTTTGTAGTGCTGGGTTTGTGGAAAGATATTGTGTAAATTTGGTTTTGTCATGGAATATCTTGGTTTCTCCATCTATGGTAATTGAGAGTTTTGCTGGGTATAATATTCTGGGCTGGAGAGATGGCTCAGCCATTAAAGGCTAGGCTCACAACCAAAAATATAAGATTCTTTTTTCTTAACCCTATTTCCTTGTGTCCTTAGCGACTCACTCTTTGAGTCCATCATGAATAGTGACTGCCTAAAAAACACCTGTTCCATGTCTTAACCCAATTTCTTGTGTCCTGAGTTGACTCACTCCTTGAGTCTGGCACAAATTAGTGACTGTTGAAAAAGTACCCACTCCCAATGCCTTCCTATCTCAAGGCCTCACAGCTCTGATACTCCACAGTATAGGTTCGTCTCATGGATGGGCAGACTGTGGTGTCCTGAGTCAAGGCCACTCTCAGGAGGACCTCAGGAGTGTCCTCTTGGGTGCTCCTGAGAAATCCAGAGCTATGCCTCTCGGAGTCACTTTAATAAGTGCTCTGTAATCAGAGTGCCAGGCACTCTGGGAAGTCACCCTCAACACTCCTGGAAAAACTTGGTACGCCTACCTTTTTTTCTGAGGAGCTAGCATCCTTCCTTTTGCGATCCCCTCAAGCCTATGAATGCTGGGGGGCAAAACGTCTTGTCTTCAAGCCCCACAAGGCTGAGCGCCAAAATGTCCTGTCCTGCAGGGCATTAAACAAGGTCTAGGGAAATCGCCTAAGAGAAAATGGGGGAGAAATGGGTGAATGCAAAGAACCACAGCTTGTCTATAGGCTGATCAAATCATAATTTTTACTTTTTCACACAGGGGTTATATACACAAAAGGTCAGGATGTGGGGAAGGGGATGACACAGGAGCCAGGGTGTTCAGAAGGAATACAGCTGGGTGAAGGTTCAGGGGACAGGACACTATGACTCTGCCCATGATTCACTTGTCCTAATCTAAGTTGGTACTATCCACCAAGGTCACTTATTTACAAGGTCTATGCCTAAAAACCTTCAACTATCCACCAAAGCTGCTTGTTTACAGTATGTTATAGCCATCTGTTTCAGTGTAATTCTACAGAGACCTGAGACTTTGTGTTTGCAGGCTGACTTAGTCCTATGGCTGAATTTAGGCCTTCAGTGTATAAGCAAAGCTTCCCTTGACAATTCTTATCATTAATGATGATTATTTTAGAATATCACTTGAGCACACTTGAGCTTCCATTATGATTACATTAGAATATCACATACACGTAAACATGCCACAGCTTCCATTATAATTACTTTAAAATATCATGCACACGTGAACACGCCATGGTTTCCATCATGATTACATTGGATTATAACATACACATAAATCCACCATGACTTTTATTACAATGATTATATTAAAATATCACATACATGTGAACATGCCGTGGCTTTCAACATGATTACATTAGAATATCATGCACAAGTGAATACACCACGGCTTTCATCACAGTGATTACATTAGAATATCACATACCCATGACCACATCATGGCTCCCATCAAAGTGATTACATTAAAATATCATGCACATTTGAACATGCCATGGCATCCATCATGATTACATTAGAATATCATGTACATGTTAACATGTCACTGCTTACATCTTGGTGATTACATTAAAATATCACATACACATGAACATGCATAGCTTCCATCATGGTGATTATATTAGAATTTCATACACACATGAACATGCCACAACTTTCATCATAGTGATTACATTAGAATATCACATACACGTGAACATGCAATGGCTCCCATCATGGTAATTACATTAGAATATCATGTACATGTGAACATGCCATGGTTTCCATCATGATTACATTACACTATCACATACACATGAACACTCCACTCTCTTTTCACCTTTTATTGTCACATGTGTGCTGTGTGTGCCACACATGTTCTCTTCCCATGTTATTGTCACAACCATGCTGTGTATGTGTCACACATGCTTTTTTCATCTGTTATTGTCACAACGTCACTGTGTGTAAAATAAAAATGAAAACAAATACAAACAAATAAAAAATATACAGATAAAAATATAAGATAGACAATAAAAATAAATGAAACAACAACTCTCCCATCTCCCTCCTCCATTTTGCTTTTATACCATTTTAATGACATGCATTAGAATTGCAATCCTGCTTACTTGAGAATGAAAGGAAATTGCTCTAACTTAAAAGCAGACATTGATGGATGATGCATACATATTGAAACATGAACATGCTGTGCTTTGTGATGTTGGCTTGAAGGACTTGTATTTTAATGTACTTTGTAGAGTCTAGATTATATATATAATATATATTATATAACATATATAATATATGCTATATATAATATAATATATGTGATATTATATAATTTGTTCATGGCAATATGAAGTTTCAGATTATAAATATTTTTGTAAAAAATTGTCAATGAAATATCAATAAAATATCCAATAATAAATAAGCATATATTTATCCTATTATATTACATTGCATGATAACATATATATTATATATTAATATATTATATATTAATATTAATATATTATTAAAACATATTATATATATTATATTATCAAATAACAAAAATAAAAATTTTCATGGCAATTGTAAATTTTCAGATTCTAATGTTTCTGAAATGTAAATTTAAATGTAATGTAATTAAAAAATCCAATAGTAAAAATGATGTATTAAACATATCCTATTTCATAACATTGAATTATATTTTATATTATTATATATTTACATATTATATAATTATATTAATATATTTTATAATATATTATATATATTGTATTATCCAATAATAAAATAAGATATATTGAATTTCTTCATTGCCATTTTCCGTTTTAGATTATTTTTCTCCTGAAATATAAATGAATTGTAAATAAAATATTAATAAAATATCTAAAATAAATGAGAATATATAAATTTATCTTATTATGTTATATTATATTATGTACTACTATTATTACATATTAATATCTTATATATTAATATTAATATATTATAGTAGTATATATTACATATTATATTACCTAATAGTAATAAATGAAACATTAAATTTGTTCATGGAAACTATATTTTTTCAGATAGTAAATTTTTTCTGAAATGTAAAAGTAATCAGTATTGTATAGTATACTCCATTAGCTACAAGTTGGGGTTCACTCTATTTATCATTATCAATATTATTATTATTATTTATTTTTTGAGTGTGACATCATGGGTATGACATCATGAGTATGACATCATGAGGTCTACTTCCTCCATGTCCTTTCTTTTCCAATATTTTTGGTGTGTGGTGGGCTAGAATAGAAGTTATGAAAAGTCATGAAAATAGGCTTTGAAAAATTAAAGTTACACACTGTCTAGTGGGAATATTATTGTATTGAAAGATTAAGTACATCATGGTAATATGCTAGAAACCAGAAACATGTATATCACTAGGACCACGAAATTTAATTTTTTTAGCAATCAGAATATTTAACAAAACATCAAAAACCAGGGACATTAACATAAGTAAGGCTATAACACAATGTTCAGAGTAAACAAAAACAATCTGCTTTGAGGCATCATTAGAGGACATCTGTCAAGGTGGTATATAAGAGTTTGAAGCACTCTTCTCATCCACATATAAAGGAACTTGCTGCACCAGTTTACTGGTATCATATGACACAGTCTTAGAAGCTTTTTGAGCTGGAGTTCTGATGAAAAGATGGTTTCTATGCCCTGTACTAGTGATATTTAAATGTCCCATTTTCCCCACAGTTATCATATTGACAACTAAAAAGTAGAAGGATATTTTCTGAGTCTGCTTGAAGAGGCATTTACAATTTTGGCTTCTTTCCTGACCAAATATTCAATAAAATACTCCTTAAGGTCATGGCTAATTTCACAATGCTTCTCCCCTGTAAGCATTTAGCTCAGTTTCTGTAACATGTGTGACAGACATGGGATTCTTAATCAAGATATAACTAATTTGGGTGCCAAGATATTAGTCAAGATTTTAGTAAATTATAGTTTTTTCAGTGTAGACTTGTTAACAAATTATTGCAAGGTATCTCTTTAAAATATCTAATGCTTCTTATCCCAAATAAGAAAGCCCCCAAGAAGCGGTACAGATAGCTAAACAGTTAAGAGTACTGGCTGCTCTTCATTCTGAACTATGTTCAATTCACTGGACCCACACAGTGGTTTACAGCTCTTTGTGGCTGCAGTTGTACAGTAACTGGCACAGTCTACTGATGAGTGCACATAAGTTGAGCAAATGACATAAACCAGGCAACTTATAGCAACAATCTTTAATAACAACACATACAAGACACAGTGGGGCAGATATATGTGACTTAAAAACAGCTGGGTCTACAGAGTTAGATCTAGAGGCTCAACTTGGCCTTACGCTGACCACTGATATCCCACCTGGCAGCAGGAGGCTCTGCAGGGTCAAAAGAAGCCCAGACTCTGCTGCCTGATTGTGTGTCAGGAATCAGAGCCAGAAGGTTTCAAAGAACCTGGCCTGGATAGGTCTCTGGCAGCCTGGCCTGTTTTAGACACCCTTGGGATTACACATACTCTGGTTGTTTCTACTCACTTTGACCCTGTACCAAGACACTGCCTAGGATACTTGCCCCCTTGGGGCACACCATGAAATTGATCGCATAGGATGATGGGGGAGACTCCCAATGCATTTAAGGATTCTGTGGGCTTGGGTGATTTTCTGACAGGCGTGGGACTCTTACTTCCACCTGAAACCCACTTCCAGAAGAGTGCCTTTTCATTAAAAAAAAAAAAAGCAAAGCCAGAGATAACAATTTTAAACCTACGAAGGGGCCAAGGTGGGGCTGGGGTTGGCAAGGAGGATATTAACTGCTTAAAAATATCTGGCCACAAAACTACCTAGCACTGAGAGGTAGAGACAGCTCAGAGAAACAGGATAGGCTGTCCCCACACCCTGACTCTCTATGGGTTAGTAAGGAGGGAGGTGGGGGTAGGGAGGGCATTCTGTAAGGCAGCTGCTGGGCAGCCTCAAAAAAAAAGCAAGGGAGAACCTTATCACTCTAATGAACAGGGATGAAAAAGACAAGTCACCCACAAGAACTCAGATGCAGCCTGGCTGTAGATGCCTGTGTAGAGAGGTCCTGAGACTCTGTAAAACCTAAGATGTCCTCCTGCACTGTGCTCAGGTCCTGGGAGGCTGTGCTTTCCAAGTCAGGCTAGCCAAACCCTGTGTCACAGGCCCTGTCCTCTGGCCAGCTGGATCCTGCTCACTCACAGGCCTCTCCTGGGCCTAGAAGCCCTTAGGAGCCCCTAGTTCCACCTGTGCATCCAGAAAAGAGTGGCTCCCAAGCAGGTCTACCACCATGTTGAGAGAGGTGCAGGGACATACAGGTGGAATACTCAAAATATTTCCAATAATTGCCCGGTTGTATGGGCGCTACCAGCTGCTACCAGTTTCCAACCACATCACTAGGTACTGGAGCTTCTATTGGCCAAAGGTGCAGGACACTGGGGGAGGCCTAAACTATGTTTTTGTATGTTGTTGGGAAGGGAGTGTGTTTGTATGTATATGTTTGTGTGTACGTGTATGCAAGCCCACAAAGGAACATGCTCCTGTACCTCTGTGTCTGCCGGCTCTCTCCTGCCTATAGGGTTTGGGAATATGGATGTGGATGCGTGAGTGTCAGAGAAGAGGAGGTTGTGCATGGTGGAGATGGAAAAGTCGCTCCTCACAAGCACTCCTAAATGGCAGAGTACCTGCCAGCCACTGAATGGTTCAGCATTTGGTAAACTAATATATACACTTTGACATACATTTTCTAGGGCAGAAGCACCTCTCTGCTTACTAGATAAAGAATGGCATGGATATTTGTGAAATACTTTTCATTATCCATCAGCAAGACTTCTTTCATAAGCACTGAGAGTCTCTTGAGGTTCATCTCTGTGCTGCTGAAAGCTTAGGTCACAGCTGTTGGAAGAAGACCCCTCTAACAACCCAGGAGAGAAGTCTGCCATTGTTTTCCACTTCTCCCTCTCTACCAAGCTTCCTGGAGGCATCTGCTCTGATACAACCAAGAGAGCTCTTTCTATCCAGGTAGGCCTGCTCTAACTTCTCAGAGGTACAAGGCCTGCAACCCCATGGAAAATAGGGTCCTGCCCCCTCAATATTATTTAATCCTAAGCAATTGTCTCATCCATCCACCAAGACAGACATAAGGAACAAATCCTCTGGGGTCCACCTGAGGCCATTATACACTGTGTGCCCACTCAAGCTACTGACTGGTCACACATACTGTGTTAAGAGTTTCCTCTAAATCAAACTTGGCCTTCCCAGAAAATGCTGAGCTCAACACCATAACAAATGATACACAGAGGTTACAAACTGGACTTACTTCTGGGACATCAGAGGCCTAGTTTTTTCACTAGAGGACATACACCAAATAGATACATAGAAACACAGAAATACACACACACACACACACACACACACACACACACACACACAAACACATACAATCTAGAGAGAGAGAGAGAGAGAGAGAGAGAGAGATACAGAGACAGAGAGACACAGAGACACAGAGAAACTCTGAACTCTCAGTTTTCTGTGATCTGAGACTGTTTATCTGTTAATTCCATAACATGTCTATTCTTCCAGAAATCTCTAGATATGTTGGAGAAGACCAGGAGTCTTTTGTGCATTCATGCTGGCTCACCTTTCTTGATGTTAGGAAAGGTAAGCTAGTCAGAAGAAGCCCAGACTATGCTGCCTGTTTGTGTGTCAGGCATCAGAGCCTGGAGGCATTCAAAGAATCCAGTCTGGATGATTTCTTGGCAGGTTGGCCTGTTTGGGACACCCATAGGACTACAGCATACTCAGTTTCTAATTACTGTTTCTACTCACTTTGCCCCTTAGCCAGGACACTGCCTATGCTCCTCTCCCCCTTGGGGCACACCATGAGGTTGTTTGCATAGGATAATGTTAGAGCCACCAAGACCATTGAAGGGTTCTGAGTACTTAGGTGATTTTGTGACATTCCTGGGACCCCTAAGGTAACCTGAAGCATAGTTCCAGGATAGAGCTTTTTCTTAAAAATAAAGGAAAGCCAGAAATAACAACCCAAGACCTAGGAAGTATACTAGATGGGGCTGGGGTTGGCAGGGAGAACATGAACTGCTTAAAGGTATCTGTCTACAAAAGCTACTAAGCCCTGAGTTGTTGAGACAGCTCAGAGAAGCAGAGTATGCTGTCCTCACACCCTGACTCGCTGTGTGTTAGTAACAAGAGGAGTTGGGGTAGGGAGGTCATCCTGAAAGGTAGCTTCTGGACAGCCTCAAAGAAAAGCAAGGGGAACCAGTATCATTCTAATCAACAGGAATTGGCAGGACAAGTCACCCACGAGAAGCCAGATGCAGTCTGGCTGCAGATGCCTGTGTTGAGAGGTCTCATGACTCTGAGCGACCGAAGATGTCCTCATGTAATGCACTCAGAACCTGGGAGGATGAGCTTCCCAAGTCAGGCTAGCCAAACCTGGTGTTGCAGGCCCTGTCTTATGGTCAGCTGGATCCTTCTGGCTCACAGGCCTCTCCTGGACCAAGAATCCCTAAGTAGCCTCTAGTCCTGCCTTTGCAGCCAGAATAGAGTGGGTCCCAAGCTGTTCTGCAGCCATGTTTAGAGAGGTGCAGAGATGTGCATGTGAAATCCTCAAAACAATTTGGCTTGTTGTCAGTAGAGCACCAAGAATGCCAAATGCCAGGCTGCATGGTCACTTTCCTTCTGCCCTATCTGAGACAAAAAAAAAAGCCAACCAGCTTCCACCAGCTGCCAACAACATGGCCAACCACTGGGCCTTACACTGGCCAGAGATGGTGTCTATGCAGGACACTGTGGAGGCCTAAACTATGTTTTTGTATATTGTTGGGAAGGGGGTATGTCTGTGTGTGTTGTGTGTGTGTGTGTGTGTGTGTGTGTGTGTGTGTATGTGTGTGTGTACATAAGCTCACAAAGGGAAAATGCTCTTACACCTCTGTGTATGCCTGCTCTTGTCTGCCTATAAGATTCAGAAATATGGCTGTGGATGCATAAGTGTCAGGGAAAATGAGAATGTGCATGGCAGAGATGGAAAGGTCACCCATCACAGGCCCTCCTCAACCTCAGGGCATCTGCCAGCCACTGAAGGTCCAGCAGGAGGGCAACAAGCACTAAGAGGTGTGAGCAGGAACTTGCAAAGGATCCTGTTGAAGCCCTAACAAAACCCCCTGCCAATCTGGACCCTAAGTGTGATGCCTCAGAATCAAACATCCCTCCCACCCAGTGCCCAGAAAGGACACTGGAACTGGGACTGTCCCAGAGATTGATCCAGCATTTGGATGTCTGACCCTGCCCCCACCAGGGAGTTCCCTAATACTGACAGACAGATCTCTTCTTGGGGATTCAAACTCCACAGTTTCTGAGCACACTCTCTCAAATTGTTAGATCAAAGCACATAGCCAAGAAGGCCCTCCCAGGATGATCTTTGGCTGGTAGGGTACCAGGTGGTGGAGTCAGAGAGTTCAGGGAACAAGGGAAATTGAACAGAGGCCACACAGGGTGGGGATGGGGAACCAACCTTCTAGATGGATACTAATCCCAACACTGGCTTTCCACATAGCAGCAGGAGGCTCTGCACTAGAAACAGATCATTAGATGGGGAGCTCTGTGTGTTTCTGAGGTCTTCAGTTTCCCTTGCATAAGCCCAAAGTGCAGTGAAAAATGAAAAAAGGGTCCCCTGAAAACCTTTGTCTTCTTACCCAGGCAAACATGTTGGTATTTCAGGTACCTTTAAATATGAGTTCTAGCAGTTGCTGCTTCACAAAGTTATCCAGTCATCTGTACACCCCAGAGGCCCAGAGGGGCTGCCCACCCACTTCCACAATCTTGTCTGCAGGCCCCCTAGCACCCTGAGCTGATGACAATGACATATCAAAAGTAAGAATGAATATTCAATCCCAACCTGCCCCCTTGACAACCAGACCCTGGCCTCAGGCCCCCAATTCTAAGAACCTATTAAGTAAGCATCTCTAGGCAACTGACCAAGAAACCAGGCAACCACTATGAGCTAATTACAACTTTCTCACAATCTCTCTCTTCTCTCTAATGCTCCATCCCACCTCCACCACACCCTAGCCCTTCACCAACCACCATGCAGCACTCAGGGGACACTTTGCTCTCTTTCCTTCCTCCAAAGTCCCCAAGTCATTCTTACCATGAATCCTTCTTTCTGTATCCTAGCACACACCCACCTACCTACATAGGCAGGGACTAGGCACCCATGTAACTCACAGCTCTCTGAAAGGATTAAAGTGGACCCAGAATGATAGGCACCTAGACACAAAGCACAATGAGCATTTATCACTTGTCCCACCAGAATCCCTGCAGCATATCTGCTCCCCTCACCACCTTTTCCTAGACCAATTCATACCAAGGTCCTCTGAGGGTGCCCCGTGGAAATTCTCAATGTGCCTTCAAATTTTTTCTCCAAGTGCTCAATACCACATGATAAAAACTGGCTGGCTATCCACCTACCTATGTAACTATGTATCTATGTATCTATGTTTCTATATATCTATGTTTCTATGTATCTATGTTTCTATGTGTCTATATATGTATGTATGTATGTATGTATGTATGTATCTATCTATCTATCTATCTATCTATCTATCTATCTATCTTTTTTCTTTCTAGCTGCCTAACTAATACACACCTCTGAACAATGTTTCTATCTATCTATCTATCTTTCTATCTATCTATCTATCTATCTATCTATCATACTTACCTACATAACTACATATCTACCTACCTACTAACAAACCTGATACTATCTCCTTTTGGTTCACAAATATATACACATCCAGCTACATTTTCTAGGGCAGAAGCAACTCTGTGTTTTCCAGATGATGAATAACATTGTCATTTGTGAAATGCTTTTCATTATCCACCAGCAAGCTTCTTTTCATGAGCACTGAGAGTCTCCAGATGTCCACCCCTGCACTTTTGAGAACTTAAGTCATAGCTGGTGGAAGAAGACCCTCTAACAACCTCCAGGATAGAAACCTGCCATTGCTTTTCACTTCTCTTTTTCTACTAAGCTTCCTGAAGGCATCTGATTTGATACAACCAAGAGAGCTCTCTCTATCCAGGCAGGCCTGCTCTGAGTTATTAGAGGGTCAAGTCCCACAATACTAAAAACAGATGGGTCCTGCCACCTTTCATATTATGTATTGCTAAACAATTGTCTCATCCATCCAACAAGACAGAAGTATCATCAGGAACAATTCCCCTGCTGCCCCCTTTGGGCCTTTCTACACCTTCTGCCCACCTGAGATATGACCTAGGCAAACATATAGCCTTAAGGTGTTCTCCTACTTCCAAACTTGGCCTTCCCAGATAATGCTGAGCTCAACACCATAAGAAACAATACACCCAGGTCACAAACTGGACCTGCTTCAGCACCATCAGGGGCCTAGTTTTCTCACTAGAAGACACACAGCAAATAGATACTTAGAAATACATACACAGTCAAACATCCACACACACACACACAGAGTGAGACAGTGAGAGAGAGAGACAGAGTTAGACAGAGACATAGACAGAGAGAAACTCTGGTCTTTCACATTTCTGAAATTTGTGACTGTCCATCTGTCAATTCCAGAACCATGTCTATTTTTCCAGCAATTGCTGGACATAGCCAAGATGGTCAGTTGTCTTTTGAGCCTTCATCCTGTCTAATCTCCATAGATGTTTGGGGAGGTAAGCTAGTCAAGAGAAGCTCTGACTCTGCTGCCTGTTTGTGTATTAGGCATCAGATTCAGGAGGCATGCCTAGATGGTTCCCTGGAAGCCTGTCCTGTTTTAGACACCCTTTGGACTACAGCATACTATAGTCTTTTTACTCACTTTGACCCTGATACAAGACACTGTCTAGGCTCTTTGTCTCTTTGGGGCTTTCAGTGAGGTAGATTGCATAAAATGATGGTGGAGCCTCCCAAACCATTGAAGGGATCTAATGACTTGGGTAATTTTCTAACAGGCCTGAGACTCCTACCTCCACCTAAAGCACTGCTCTAGGATAGAGGCTTTTCTGAAAAAAAAAGGAAAGCCAGAGATAACAACCCTAGACCTAGAAAGGGGGTGAGTTAGAGTGAAGGTTGGCAGGGAGGACATTAACTGGTTAAACATATCTGGCCACTAAAGCTACCAAGCCTTGAGACGTTGAGACAGCTCAGAGAAGCAGGATAGATAGCCTGTCCCCACACCCTGACTCTCTGTGGGATAGTAAAAATGAGAGGTAGGGTTTGAAAGGGCATCCTGAAAGGCAGCTTCGGGGGACCCATAAACAAAGAAATGGAGACACAGATTATTTTGGTGAAAAGGGACAGGCAGAAAATGTCATGCACAAGAAGGCAGATGCAGCCTGGCTGCAGACACCTGTGTAGAGAGGTCCCCTGACTCTGCAACCTAAGATGTCCTCCTGCACTGTGCTCAGAACTGCTGGGAGCCAAGACCCCCATCTGCCTGAGAGCAAATGTCAGTTAAGTAAACAGCCTTAGTTAAGGAATACTTTATTTATTGCCCTTCTGCCTGGGAGAAAATATTAATCAGATAAGCAACTCAAGCTGAGAAATGTTTTAATTGCCTTCTTGCTTGTGAAAAAAAATATTTAGATAAGTAATTTGGGGTAGGAATTCTTGTGGGCTTAGAGAACTCTGCAATTATGGGATGACCCCAGACTCTGACTGTCAGATGACCCTCCTGCCTGCTTGCCTTTATAATGGCAGCCTGAACAATAAAATTTAAGCACTAGATCAGACATTCAGACTGCTGCTTCTTCCTTGTGTCTCTTGTCTTTTCATTCTTTCACCCCCTTCCCTAGGGTCTCATCAAATCCCCACTGCCAGGGCATCTTGACATGTGGCCCTTTGGGTCAGGGTCCGATTGAACATTGCTTATACAGGGACGTCCTGCAAGCATAGGATTGACGCTTCTCCAGAGAGAAGAGAGAAGATCTGCATTGTGATCATCACAGAGTAGCCTGCCTGTTAGATTGATCTCGTGAAGGTAAGAAAAAGCAACGCAGCAGTTATGGGACAAGCATTGAGCAAACATGATTTGTTCTTACAGGGTCTCAAAGAGAGCCTCACGGCACAAGGAGTAAGGGTTAAGAAAAAGGATCTTAAAAGATTTTTTTAATTCATTGGTGATATTTGTCCATGGCTTCCCCACGAGGGAACTATTGATGATAAAAGTTGGGCTAGGGTTGGAAATTGCTTAAAAGATTTTTATGAAATCTTTGATCCTGAGAAAGTCCCTATTCAGGCTTTTTCCTATTGGAACCTGGTGAAATATATACTTCAAGTCTATAAACAATTTCCAGATATTCGAGAGTTAGTGAAAGAAGGAGAAAGGGTCTTACAGCAATACTCTAGACCACCCTCTGTGTGTAAGTCTGTTTCTATTCCCATGCCTGACCCAGACATCCCCAGTGCTCCCCTTGAGGCTGATGCAGCTGAGCCAGTAACTGCAAAAAACCCTTCCTGCTAACATTTACCCTCCCTTGCAACCTTAAAATCCCTGGCCAAGAATGGGCCTGACAATAACCTTTCTCCTGCAGAGACATTGTCCCTAGAGGAGGAGGCAGCTAAATACCATAATTCTGACTTTCTGCCCCTGTGCTCATTCATGCCAGGACCACCTCCATATACTATCGCTGCTCCATTTTGTGCGCCAGTCCTCGACTTGGCCGACATTAATGATCATACCACCAAGGCTAAAGGCCCAACTTTCACAAAAAATGGCTTCTCTTAGAAAGTTAATGGAGGAAAAATGGGAACATTTGCAGTTAGTAAAAGAACTGCGAGCTCTTGATTTAGAATTAACTTTCCTCTCCCCAATGCCTGCTATCTCTAAGAATAAATCTAAACCAAAATCTCAAAAACCTGTACTGGCCTCCTGTTACCAGAAGCAAACCTGCTGTCTCTTCCAATAGCATAAATAAAAACACTGCCTCACCCCATAAAAAGGGAAATGACTCTCCTTCTGGGAAGATAATGAGTATGACTCCCCTGCTGGGGAAGACAATAAGGAAAACTCCTTCAGACAGTGAGGCCTCTGATAATGAAAACAAAGCATCAGGAGAGTCAGAAATTGAGAAAGATGAAAAAAAGTCAACAGTATTGCAAGCTAGGGTTCCATCAACTGAAAGACTTAAAATGGCAGTAACAAATTATGGACTGGCAGCTCATTAACACATTTAAAAGGCATTGGACAAACTTCTAATCCCCAACAAAGCTCTAAGATCCTCACATGGGTAGATGAAGAAGGCAATTTTGGTACAGTACAGCCTTATGTTGTGCCTGATTTACCTGTTAATCTATGGGCAGAGACATAACTTGGCCAGTTGAATCTTATGATTGTGTAGTTCTAATGAGATAGTTACTCATCAGATGCTAAAACAGGGATTTCGACCCGGACAAGGGCTAGGAAAAACTCACAAGGAATAAAAGAGCCTTTCAAAGTGACTGAAAATTTTAAACGCCTGGGACTTGGTGCTGAAAATTTACCCAATGGCTGTTGGTATCCCTGTACCCCATGCAAACAAGATTACATGGAAATCAGATGAAGTTGTGTGGGTTAGTCAATGGCTTTAACCTCAAAAAACTGGCTGCAGCAACAATGTTAGTACAGGAACAGCTTGCTGCTGGCCATATAGAACCTACCACCTACCCTTGGAAACACCTATCTTTGTTATTAAGAAAAAGTCAGTCAAGTGGAGACACTGTTACAAGATTTGAGAGAGATTAATAAAACTATGCTCACTATGGGAGCCTTACAACCTGGATTGCCCACCCCTGTAGCCATTCCTGCTGGATATTTTAAGATAGTAATAGACCTTAAAGATTGCTTCTTCACCATTTCCTTACACCCTGAAGATAGACAGCAGTTTGCCTTTAGCCTGCCAGTAACCAACTTCAAAGGGCCCATGCCATGTTTCCAGTGGGGTCCTACACCAGGGCATGGCTAACAGCCCAACGTTATGTCAAAAATTTGTAGCACAAGTGGTTGATCCCTTTTGTGAAAAATGGCACTCTATTTACATTGTCCATTATATGGATGGCATTCTTCTGGATGGACCTGATGGTACACAATTACTTTATTGTCAAGAATTATCACAGAAGCTGGCAGATAGAGGACTCCAGATTGCCCCTGATAAAATTCAGTTACAAGATCCTTATTTTTATTTAGGGTTTGAGCTTTACCATCAAAAAATTATTACCCAAAAACTCCAGCTCCAAGTAGGCCATTTGAAAATACTTAATTATTTTCAAAAATTGTTAGGGGATATAAATTGGATCATACTTTATCTTAAAGTTACAACAGGAAAACTTAAGCCTCTTTTTGATGTCCTTAAGGGTGATCCCAATTCTTCATCCCCCCGTTCCTAGACCCCTACAGCCACATGCACCTTGTGGTTGGTAGAAAACACCATCCAAGAACAGGGAGTTTCCTTTATTTCTTATGAAACACCACTCCTGTTTGTTATCTGTTCTACCTCTCATACACCTACAGGAGTGTTTTGGCAGCATGGCCCTCTTCTCTGGGTCCACCTTTCAGCTTCTCCCCATAAGGTACTGATCCCTTATACTTCCCTGGTTGCTAAGCTTATTTCTTTTAGGACGGGAACAGAGTCACCAGTTTTTTGGAAAAGATCTTGATAAGATAATTATGCCATATGCTAAAAATCAACTAGACTGGCTTATGCAGACCACAGATGAGTGGCCCATAGCTTGTTCTTCCTTTTTGGGAATAATTGATGATCATTACCCTGCTGATAAGTTGCTTCAATTTGCTAAAATTCATCCCTTTATCTTCCCAAAGTTTACTCTTCTCAACCAATATCAAATGTTTGTTTGGTGTTTACTGATGGCTCCTCTAATGGAACAGCAGCTTACCTTATAAATGGACAGGTTACCCCTATTTGTTCCCCCTTTAAATCAGCCCAACTTGTAGAACTTTTTTCAGTAATAAAGATTTTTCAGTTACTAAAAGATTGCCCTCTTAATTTGTATACTGACAGTGCCTATATTGCTCATTCTGTTCCCATTCTTGAAACGGTCCTATACATTAGACCCTCCAAAAATCCTGCCCCTCTTTTTTCTCAGCTCCAAAAGCTGATTGCCTATAGATTCCACCCCTTTTTTGTTGGACACCTCTGTGCTCATTCTGATCTGCCTGGTCCCCTCTCTAGAGGAAATGCCTGTGCAGATGCCGCCACCCACTTGGCCTTTCCAGTGTTGTTAGGTTCTATAGAACAGGCCCAGAAGAGTCATGTTTTACATCATTAAATGCTCAGACCCTTCACCTGCTTTTTAAGATTACTCGTGAACAGGCATGCCAGAGTGTTAAACAATGCCCAGCCTGTGTCACACTTTTCCCACCCCCCATCTGGGTGTTAACCTAGAGGTTTGGTCCCAAATGAAATATGGCAAATGGATGTCACACACATTCCTGAATTTAGTAGTCCTAAATATCTTCATGTGACTATAGACACATTTAGTGGATTTATTTTTGCTAGCTTACATACTGGAGAGGCTTCAAAAAATATTATAGCCCACATTTTAAATTGTCTCTCTGTCATGGGTAAGCCTAAGATCATTAAGACTGACAATGGTCCCGGCTACACTGGAAAAAAATTTCAAGAGTTTTGCCAACAATTACAAATCAGACATATTACTGGCATCCTTTATAATCCTCAAGGGCAAGGCATTGTTGAACGTGCCCACCAGACTATCAAGAACACTTTACATAAATTTTAAAAGGGGAAGTTATCCACCCAAAAGGGGTCCCCTAGAAATATTCTTCATCATGCCTTATTTGTTCTCAATTTTCTAAATCTGGATGCTTATGGCAAGTCTGCTGCTGATCCCCTCTGGCATCCTGAGACCAATAAAAATTATGCCACAGTTATGTGGCGAGACACCTTAAATCTAGATGGAATGGCCCTGACCCTGTCCTTATCTGGGGCAGGGGCTCTGCTTGTATTATTGACACAAAGAAGGAGGAGCTGGATGGCTCCCTGAATGCCTGATTAAACAAATAGATAATGAAAAAATGCCTTAGATCATGATGACAGTTCCAGGGAAGAGATATCTCCTGAGAATTCCCTTCTTTTTTCCTTTCCAGATAAAAAGAGGCCACCCATGGTGTCTGATGTTGAAAGTTCTAATTCTGATGCCAGCCTCAGGACTTCTACTACTGGAACTTTGAGGGGTCATTGACAAGGACATCAAACAGCTAGAGATTGACATCACTATTCTGGAAAAAAAATCCCTCATTTTGCTGTCTTAAGTGGTCCCCCTAAAACACAGAGGGCTGGATCTGGCTTTCCTTCAGCAAGGGACTATGTGCTACCCTCAAGGAGGAATGCTGTTTTTATACTAACCACACTGTGGTAGTTAGAGAGAGTATAGCCAAGATCAGAGAGAGATTAAAATAGCAAAAGAAACAGTGAGAACAAGAAGAAGGTTGGCTTAAAAATTGCTTTGCTGTTTCCCCTTGGCCTACCACCCTTCTCCCTTTCATCCTGGGCCCTGTGGTCAGTCTCCTCCTTTTGGCTTTCAGCCCTTAATCCTTTAACAGACTTACTGGCTTTGTAAAACAACAAATTGACTCCTTGGCATCTATACCTCTACAAGTATATTATCACAGACTTGATCTGGCTGATAGAGACATGGCTGAGACTTGTGTTGACATATCTCCTTTAGGAGCTGCATAGAACTCAGATCTATTCACGCTGGTTTGCATGGCACAAACACAGCATGGGTACCTGCAAGGGGTGTGTGATGAAGTACCACAGAGGGAACACCCAAATTGTCCCCATCTGAGTCCCCCATGAAGAAAACCTGATTGCATAGAGGTTGGGTTAATTTCTTGGGTCTCAAAGCAGCTGACTAGGACTCTCTATATCCTATGAAGCCATGAGACATTTAACCCTCTCCTCTCCCAAAAGACACAATTTCTAATGATAATTGAAGGATCAGGTCAATCTTCCCCCCTCTGGTTAATGCCCGCTCATTTATCAATGAGATTTGCAAATGTATGCTTTCTCAAACCAGTCTCTTTAAAAATTGTTAGAAAGGAGGAGATGCTTGGAGCCAAGACCCCCTTCTGCCTAAGAGCAAATGTCAGTTAAGTAAACAGCCTGAGTTAAGGAATACTTTATTTATTTCCCTTCTGCCAGGGAGAAAATATTAATCAGATAAGCAACTCGAGCTGAGAAATGTTTTAATTGCCTTCTAGCTTCTGAGAAAATATTTAGATAAATAATTTGGGCTAGGAATGCTTATGGGCTTAGAGAACTCTGCAATTATGGGATGACCCTGGACCCTGACTGTCAGATGACCCTCCTGCCTGCTTGCCTTTATATTGGCAGCAAGAAAAATAAAATTTAAGCACTAGATCAGACAATCAGACTGGTGCTTCTTCTTTGTTTCTCTTGTCTTTTCATTCTTATGCCCCCTTCCCTAGGGTCTCATCGAATCCCCACGGGCCAGGGCACAGGACCTTGGAGGCTTTGATTCCTGATTCAGGATATCCAAACATGGTATTGCAGGCCCTGTCCTCTGGTCAGCTCGATCATGCTCACTCACAGAACTCTCCTGGGCCAAGAATCCCTCAGGAGTCCCTAGTCCTGCCTGTGCAGCCAGAATAGAGTGTCTTTCAAGAAGGTCTGCAGACATATTCAGAGAGGCACAGGGATGTGCAGGCAAGATCCTCAAAACAATTCTGCTTGATGGCAGTTGAGCACCAAGAATACCAATTGCTAGGCTGTATGGGCTCACTCCTTCTGCCCTTCCTGAGGTAAAAATGCCAACCAGATACCTACAGCCACCAACATGGCAGCCAAGCACTAGGGCTTCTCCTGCCCGGAGATGGGTGTCTATGTAGGACACTGGGGATACCTAAGCTGTAGCCGCCTGTGGTCACAGATCAACTGGCTGGAAATGAAGAAAGGGATGGAGAGTGAGAAAAGATAAAGCCAAGACAAAGTTTTCTGATCAAGTCTAGAATTTTAACATTCAGTTCTCAATTTAAAATGAAAGGCCCCACCCAAACCCTTTCTTGTTTCAGCAAGAGATGGGTGGGGGAATTTGCTCTTGGTCACACTGGAGATATTTCAAGGCAAACCCAGTGGACAGTTATTTCTAAATTTCTGTGCAGCCAAGGTGGATAACTCCACCTAAATCCTATCACTTCATCTGTTAAACAGGGTCTTTCAGTCCTGCTCAAGGGTGGGGGAAGGGAACAATCCCCCTTTTTAGTTTTTTAAAGATGAGCAGTGCCAGAAGTTGGACCAAGCAGAAGATTTCATGTTGTCTAGGGTAAAGAGTGGTGGGTGACAGTGCCTGGCTTAGGTTGGCGTCTATATTGCTCCTTATTACCCATCCTTGAGGGAAACATACATAGCATTATTGATGTATGCCTCTGTCTTAGGTCTATAGGAGCTCTTCCAGTCCTGTTCTAAGAAGGGCACTTTGTGATTTGCTAATACTAGCACCAGAGGGACACAATGTAAATAGATTTAGCATCTACTGAGAAAATACAAGAAGGTAACCAGGAAGAATTTATTAAAGAAATACAATAGAGTGATACACAGTATCTCTCCTTCACCTGCCCCCAGTCACTTTTTACGACTTGGTTTCTCTGTGTAACCTGTGGCAAACCTGGGAATCTCTCTCTCTCTCTCTCTCTCTCTCTCTCTCTCTCTTTCTGTAAACCAGAAGCTGGCCTCAAACACAGGGATCCACCTGCCATTGCCTCCAGACTTTTGGGATAAATGTGTGTATTGTGTTGCCTGGCTAGATGACACATTCTAATCACTAAAAATATGAAAGATAAATATCCTCAGGAGTTCCAAAGTTTTACCAAATTTTAAAAGCCATTGGTTTAAGTGGGATCTAAGTCTTCAAAAATTTTTTTTTTTTATTTGGATTCAGCTTTGTGTCTGTGACAGATCGCTGTGTTCACTTAGAAAACCAAATTACAGATCAGATCATTGCTGAGAACTAGCTGAGTGAGATTAAATGTTTGTTGAGAGATATTTCTGTCAAATTTTGGTTTCCTGATGAAGTGTCATTCCATATTTTTGCTGCTTTTTTATTTTTTGGTCTTTGCTGCTTAGATTTGTTTTGAAAATGGTCATGTACGATTATAGCATACTTTCTCAAGTTCATGTCTGAGAATTACTTTGTACAGTATTTTACAGCATTTGACCCTAGAGCATGGGGTCCAGTAATAAGGCCTGTACTTAGCGTGCACAAAGCCCTGGTTAAATTCTTATTAATGCAAAAATAAAGAGGAATGCAAATATATACTGTGTAACAAGTAAACACAAACTTCCAGGAGCCTTTCAACTGAGTTCACTAGTATTGATAGTGGTAAAACACTTGACTAGCATGTGGCCCTGTTAGGATCCTGTAATATACACACTCACACACACACACAAATATAAACCTTCAAATGATGGGTAAGTTGGTCTGAGATAATGTTTTTGAAGCGTGTGGCATCATGTGCCTATAATCTCAGCATTTGGAGAGGTAGAAGGAGAAGGATCACTGTAAGTTAGAAGGCCAGCCAGACCTATGAGTGTGAGACCCTGTCTCAAACTCAACCTCCAACAAAAGTGCAGACATAAAATAGTTTATATTTTAGTGCTTGATAGAAAATTAACTGATATGAGTTGCACTTAGTTCACATGTCAGAAAAATACCCAAAGTCTGTACTGCAACCCAAGAGGAATGTGTTTGATCCACTGAGTGACCTCTTTCCCCATTGGTCACTGTGTTGAAGGATGCTAAAACTCCACTGTTCACAGAGCACAGTGCATGCACATCAGCATCACACATGGTGGCAACTCTTTCCCTTACTTGAAATTGTTCTCTCCAAGTGTCTGCCTTTGCCTCGTGCAAGTTACTCAACTTCAGTGCTGCTTACATGTTAAGTTGTTGTAGCAGTCTGTGTTGTCATGTGTGTTTTTGGAGATTTCATATGATCCTTGACCTCAACCCACTGAATGACAGAAGCATCTTTGGCTCATTCACATATGGCAATCAGAAACATCCTCAGCCATAGCTGGTTGTTGGGGTACATGACTGTTAATCCTGGCACATATAAGCTGAGTTCAGAGATATCCACAAGTTCAACTGCGAGTCTAGGGGACCACAGGGCAGCATGTCATACTCCATCTCACAAGCATGCAAAATTGTCTAGTGTTTTCTGATTTTCTGCC